>NW_008626209.1:42078-109093 GCF_000691845.1 Merops nubicus
GCTGGGTCTCTGTCTGCTAGCAGATATATTCTACACTGTATTCTTAGTGAAACACCTGTACTGTTATATACCAAAGTTCTTCCCATCCTGTGCCCCATGCTTGTTTCAGAGTTATCCGAGTGACAACTCAGACATTCTCCACAGATCCACCCCTTTTACAAAAAGTTTTTCTAGAATAACAAGTCCCAAAGATATAATCACAGCTTGCATTCCTCTGAGAGGCTCTTCAATTTTATACACCCCTGGTGCTGAATCGCCCAGAACTGACTCGTCAGAGAAGTCTTAGAGACATCTGCTATATTGGTCCTTGACAAGATGCATGCACACAGGCAGCCCAAAGTAGCTCTTCACTTGTTGGCCCCATTTATCTCATTTACTGGCCCTTCAGGTCCCTTTCACCACTACTGGTTTCCAATGCAGTCCCTATTAAATATTTTATATTTGGTTACTATCCCCTGCACTGAATCTCACTTGGTTTCCTGTGTATCCTGGTGGATCTTTGAAGTGTTCTGTATCAACTTCTGTGTCAGCAATGATGGTTTCAATGGTTGCAGATTAAATATCAGGTAAGAAGCACATTTCTGACATTGTTCACTACAATTTCTCAAAGATCTCCATGTCCCTAACACTGGTACTGTGGCAAGTTACACCCTCCTACACCCATACTGAAGATATTAAAGAAGTAACTAGCTAAATCTTAATATTGTAATAAATATCTATATTATTTTTAATTTAAAATTTAAAAATATTATGTTTGGCAATTATGTTTCTAAACAGAACACAGCAACAAAGGGTGCAAGTGCCACTTTTAATGATCTGCTCCACTTTCCTATTTCAATTTATAACTTCTGTGCTCTAAAACACCATCGGGAAACAAAAATGTCAATAAATTAGAAATATAAACCCCAATTCTCTGTGACATAAATGCTTTCTTATGCAGATACCAAACATTTGTGCAAATTCTGAACCTGATACCATCTTAATAACAGATAAGGATAATAATGTTCTTTGCAGTTAATAACAAAATTTTGTATCGAAGAGCCTTGTGCATATTATATGAGGCTCAGAATGAACCTGTGAAAGGTAACAGATAAAATAATCAATACATGTATAGCATTTGGAGTCTTCAGAGGACTGGCTCATCTTTTCACCATACCTGTGTGACGCAAAGTAAAATAAGCCTTGATTTTGATGAGAAACTATTAGCATTCTTATAATACCAATAATAAAAATCACTGCCTGGACGCACTGTTCAGGAGATCAGAAAACTGCCAAGTGATAAGGTTAACACAGTTAACTAAATCTTTGCTTGTGACCTGTCTATGACAGTGTCTTATTCTGATTAGGCTTATTTTTTGCATTTTTCTTACTACTCCATTAACTGATAAACTTCATTGTGTATACTGAAGATAGGTAAGCATTTCACAGTAATACTATACAATCTATCAAGAGGCAACCCGGTGTTCTGAGCCCAACCAAGGTATTGCCAAATGTTTTAAATTCCACCCAGCAGAAAAGGAATAACTACAGCTTTCTCACCACTACAGTTTATCATGTTTCAGCCTCTGAAATAACAGCTCAGTCAAACGGGGCTTTCTACTGCTCTGTTTTCTTCTAGGATGACCATAAATTTCAGTTGCAGTTCTCAATTTATCACACAACTGAGGTGACCCAGAAGCATGTCTCGAATCCCCTGGGTGTCCTAAAACAAGCAACATTCAAGAGAAAAGTCAAGAAATGGACTGAAAGATATGAAGTTATGAAATGCCACTGAATTCAACCAGGGTAGGTTCATAGAATTCCTTGTCCCTTGTTCTGAAATTCTTAAAGGAAATAAAATGGCCAAATACATTAAAATACTCTTTTCAGATCACTATCAAACTAAGCAAACCTAAAGAAAATATTTTTACAGTTAAATCAGCCTGAAGCAGCGAGCCAGTAAGAGAGACCTAGTTGTAGGGGAGAGTTTCTAGGCAACTGTCCCTGCTTGTCCTCGTCCTGTTCTGGTGGCTGATTGGAAGCATCCAAAGAAGGATCCAAATATGAAAGTACCAACACAAGCTGCTTTACATAAGCCAGCTGAAGAACTCCTCCAAATACAATTATTGTTCATAAGAACAGCAGCAAATGCTTGACTGCCCAGCCAGCTGCTTTTTGGGATGTTTGCTTTTCTTGCATTTGCAGATGGATCAACGTATGAAAACAAGGGGAGGAATTCTCTGAGAAATTCTGAAACACTTCTCCAATCAATTGAAATGTTGATGTATTAGTTGTGCAAGTCAAGCTAAAAAACAACAGGAAATTTATCAGCTGAGATAAATAAATTCCACACTTTTCACCCGCTTACCTTTTTAATTTGAGTAACGATTGATTTCAGTGCAACCATTCACATCTGGGAGGCACATAAATGCTGCCAGGACTCCAGCTGTTTAAGCTGCTACAAGCAGGAGTTATACTGAGACAGAGCAGGTGTGAATTTGCCACCTACTCAAATAAGCAAGGCAGCCAGCCCCAAACCAGCACTCTAGAATGCTATGCATGAAGAGGCTGACGTACACCCCAAAAGATCTCTCTCTGCATCACAGGTGTGTTAGCAGGTCCTCTAGTTCTCCAGGAATGATTGCTTTGGAAAATTATAGAGATGTTTTAAAACGACCACCTCGTGTTTCCACTTGGTGAGCAAGCCTCCTTTTTCAGATTCATCAGCACGCTGATACTTTTTTTAGGATTCAAGCTTCAAAATACCACCAAAGATTTTATCAACATAATCAGAGTGGTGTGCTGATGTCCTCAGAGGACAAAAGGAGACTTCCAAAGCAGCAAGTAACTAGAGAACATTACAGCAGGAAGGGAAGCAGGATAGGAAACTCCTGCCACATTTTTGGCAGCTGTGATGTACACCTGAACTAGACAGCTATGCTTCAAAGAGTACTCAACCACTGTTTTTTTTTTTTCCTGTGGGCATACAAAACTGTAAATTAAATCACTCTCTACGGAAAGGGCAGCTGCAGCAGGGATAGCAGTGCAGGAGACTATGTGCTTTTGGTGACACAGGAAACTGCTGTCAAAGATGATCATCCAAACATGATCTGAGCTGGCAAAGCTAACAGCCTAACATCTCCACTTCATGGACTACCCTTGCTGCTTCCAAGCTGGCTGCAGGTCACTTCTGTTTCTGCATTCTGACTCTCAGTGCAGATTTCCCCAGCAGGAACCTACAAACTTGAGCTCTGCCAGCTGCCTAGAGCCCGGGTCAATTTATGGGAGTTCACAGCCAGGAACTGTATTTTCTTTCATGACCACACAAACCTCAAGCTTTGAGAGAATCTGAAACCATTTGAAAATGGCACTCACTGCCATGTCTCTTCAAAGAAGCCTCTTGCCATAGATTTGACCATCATTCAGGATCTTAAGAGTTCTTCCTGAGCCCAAGAGAGAAACCCAACTGAACCTGGAGGCTTTGATGTAGCCTTCTACAATGTGAAGGGACATGTGTTTGTTTTTCTGTTTTCTTTTTTTTTTCCCCAAGTAGAAGGTAGATAATTATCCCTTCTAACCTATTACAGAAGCAATAAATAAACAAATAATTCTACAAAGATTCATGCATAACCCCAATTGATTTAGACTGCTTACTTATTATGGCTCTTCATTACACATTAATAAGCATTGTTTAAATTCTAAAGTAATTGCATATAAACGTGTTTATTTTACCATATGTATAGTTGTAGTATTGTTTAAAAATGCATTGAGTACAAAAAAGTCTACCTTTTTTTTCCCTTTTTATTTACCAGCTCTTTATGATTTTTTTTTTTTTTGGTGCCATTATTAGCCACCAACCCATTTATAATGTATCTACAAGAAAGCTCAAAAAATTCTGCTACAGTTGCCTGGTGAAGTACAGAAAATGCCTTCTATTTGATTTGGTATTAAAAGGAAATTGGATATCACAAGACTAAAATGTTGATGTCAGCCAGAAGGATAGTTGGAGACAAAACGCAGAAGACGGTTTTCAGAGAAAAGATGTAAACAAAAATGAGTGACTGAAACAATGTGGACCACTCAGACACTGACGAGAGGTACTAAGGATCAGAAATGAATTATTATGCTCTAAAATGATCCAATAAAAATCGAATTGTAGTGCAGTGCTCAGAAAATGTATTGGAAAAAGGATAGGTTATAAAAAGAAAAAGGAGCTTTCAAGTACAGCAGGTTATTACCTACTATGGAAAAAAAAATCTGTATTCAAGAGATTATATTTCTAACAAAATATGCACACAACCAAACACAGCTGAATTTGTTGTTCAAAAGGAAGCAAACTATACACATTAAAAAGCTAGAATGGAGACAGAATCACAGGCTAGGATAAAAATAATCAATGCAACCATCAATAGGAACGTCGAGATGAACATTGCTCTGACTGAACACACAGCCACACGAGGCTCGAGGAGGAATGACTCAATTATATTTTTCCCCATGGGCAAAGACATAAAAGATAGTTGTAGACACACTGAACACATCACAGGAAAGCATTTAGACAGTGCCCCTTGTTAGAAAGGAAGAACTGCAGTGCTAACCAGTGAGCAACTACAGATTCTCTGGAAGATGAATACTTGGGCTTCTTGCTTTTGGCAGCCATGCCCTGGCAGGCTGCAGCCAACTGTGCCCACCTTCACTAAGCTAGCCCAAAAAATTCCACAACATAGGAGAGAAAGCCTTCCTTTATCAAAGCAAGGCAGAGCCACAGGAAAACTGTGTTCTCACCAGTTGCTGAGCTGGGAGAGGGGAGGGCTGAGGGTTTCTGAAAAAGGCACTAAACCCTTAAGTAGTCTGATGCTAAACTGGGGCAAGGGAGAGGTGGGATGCAAAGGCTTCCTCGTGCACCTGCATCACAGATCATCTCTCCTACTCCCCTCCTATCAAAGTAGGCAGATTTCTCAGGATTGCAGCATCCTTTACACCACAGGCACTGAGAAGACACCAAAAGACAGCAGGGACTTGGCAGAACACCAGCAGCTAACCCCAAACACACTGACTAGATGTGAACAAACACACACTTCTGAGGGGGGCACCTTGCTCAGAACAGCAGCTTCCAGCTCCTCTCACTGTGCCACAAAAGGCTGGCTCGCTCACTCACATTCAGGCTACTGAGAGAAAAATGCATTTTGACTAGCAAGCAGCTCTATTATGTGATCCAAACATCAACATTCCAGTAGACTCAAACTAAAAAAGATACAAGGCAAGTAAACGACATCAGATACTTTCTGATTGTGCATATCATTGTGGTATGTTCATATCAAATTGTGCTGAAAAACATATATTCAAAGCGTTCATTATGATTCTGCCACTTCAACAAACGCTGCAAGTAAAACACTTGCTCTAAAAGATCATACCACAGCTGGACAAAAACAGAAAGTTTGCTATCTCAAAAGCTCTGTTTGGGGAAAGTGAACCAAATATGATGTTCTCAAACCAAAAGTGCCACTTGAAACTGCTGTTTGACAAAGCAATGAGAGGGCACTCAAGTCTAAACAACACTTACTGTGGCTTTGGTACATATAAAGTGCATACATTAATTTATATTTTACATTTACTCAGAGGTTGGCAGAGAGGGAAAGTAATTTTGCATTTGCAGTTTAAAATTTTGTGTTTGAGGCACAAAGACCCCTTTTTGCTTGTCATCTTTCCATAAGACAAAGGCATTGTTTGACAGGGTAGAAGATAATAACTTAATATAAATGCTGAACAACCCACTAGTGAGTTATAACTAAGTGCAGTGACAATATGGTGAAGATCCTACAGACAAACTCACCACATGACAAGGAAACTCTTTAACATCAGATTCGTTAAAGAAATTACTTCACCCATTCCTACAGGAAATATATCATTGACTTTTCTTTGCCCATGGTACTTGACTGATAGGAAATGTAAAAAATATTTTGGAAAAGAGAAGAATAAATCATGATGAAATATTGCAAGCTCATTTAAAAATGTGAATTCATTTCAGCTTCAAAGCGAGTGACATGCTTACTACATCGATGTAAACAAGCCCAGAGCAACATTTGGTAATGCTCATTACAATGACAAGATTCAAAAGCCAAAAGAAAATTAACAGTTCATCAATAACTTTCAACTATTCCACAAATATAACCCTGAGATAAGAAAATGTTGTCTGGAGTCATACTCTGCAGGAGTTTTTAGCATAATCAATGCCAAATCTATATGAGAACTTTAGAGAAAGAAAAACAGGGAGAAAATCTAGTAGCTGAAGTCACAGAAATTCAAAATCATTGATATTCATGTGTTCACACTTGTTTAACATGCGTATCACTGGGGGATAGGAGGACATTTAATGGACACAAACATTTCTTCCTTAACGTGCCTGTAGTTCAAATACCGATGCTTTTCTCTTTTAGTTCCAGTACATCTTGCTGCCTTGGTAGCATTTCAAGTGATATCAGAGAAGATACAAAATCCCTCTGATGCCCAAAACCGATGAGGTGGGGAGGGAGAAGTGCTATGAACCATAATAAATACTACATGCACATTAGAAACACCCTTAACTTTTGTTCCTTTGCTTTCTCCCATGCTTTTGGTAGCTTTTAGCAAGGTTTCTAGCAATAGAATTGAACAACCCTGACCTATGTCCTAAGCCTCTCTCACTTCCAGGCATTTCCTCTCACCCAAAAATCTTTTAGGAAGCGTCAACACGTCCTGCTCAACTGAGACTCAGCACTGTGAAGCACTGTATAAAATCTTCACTGCAAATCATCTGGAGAAGAAACTTAAGGTAAAGAAACAACACTGGCAATATAATTAGTCATCAGAATACGTGAATCTAATTAAAATATTACTCAAAAACATCTGCTGGGGAGAGGAAGCAGCCTGCAGGAATTATTCGGTGCTCCTAGATGAGCTAATTATACACAATCCCTCTCAGGCTCATGTTACAAAATACAGAGTCAGGGTATAGAGCTAGGTATGATCAAAGAAAACAAAATTAAGATCGAAACTACCGAATTTCATTCTGTAAGACCCACATAAGAAAGCAAGTTGAAACAAGCAGCATTCAAGCCTGTGTTACTCTGCACAAAGTAACTGTAATTGCATCTACAGCTTCCCATTCTTATCCTATTTTCTACTGCTGAAGGAAGAAATAAACACGTTTGGGTTTAGCTTTCACTTTTAGAAGACTATGAAGGTTGCTTCCATGGGCAGCAGCCACTTTCTCCATTTTCTGTTTCTTCTACATGGCCTGATCAAAGCTATTTTCTACTATCAATACTTCCATTTGTAAGGTGAGGTCTCGCTAATATTTGTCTAATACAGATTTATGCTGATCTTCATCTGACTCCTAAACCCAAGAGGAAATGAAAAACTAACAAATTTGAAAATGGAAGATAAGACTTCCTCATGTCATTTAATACACAATGAATTAAATGGGCAAAGATGAAAAAAGGCTGAAGAGGAAGAGCGAGCAATCTTTTGTCATCCATGGTATGACGACAATATATTCTTAGAAGATCTCATACTGTCAAGAAGAAATGATATTTAGATTAAACCTTGCTAGACCCTAAAAGGATAATTTGTCACTATTTTCCACTTTTCTACCAATCTTGTACTCATTTGCTAGATTCCTTCTTTTTATCTCACTTACAGCCTGGAATAGCTAAAAAGCATGTTGCTAGGGGAAAGAAAAAAGCTCTAGATATCTTTCTATTTAAAACCAGGCTGGGTGAGGGTAAAACGAACCAAATAAGAGTAATTTGATTTTATTTATCTAGTAGCCTTAACTATAATCTTTTATGATTAGAGTTCACAAGTTTTCCCGTTAGCCTTATTTCACACTAATAATGTTCCATTGGCAGCTTTCAGCAGAATTTCCCAAACTTTGATGGAAAACAGATTCCAACCATCAGGAACATTTACATTTTAAGACATAAGTGAGAATTGCTTGTATTTCAAAACAGGTATTAAAATAAACCAGCATTCATCTAAAAAAAAAAAAAAAGAATTTATTCCAAAGGATATACATATAAAATATGACTGTAGGTGGTTTCTGTAAAGCAGATTTCTGGTCTTCTAATACATTTTAAATTTTAACCAAATGAGAAATAAAACATATTATAAACTTAATAATAAAACAGCATTAATAAAAGATCAGGATAGCCATGTTGATTGTTTAGAATGGAACTGTTGCCAGCAACACACTAGTCCAGAGATGTCCTCATGTAGAATTCACGGTAGATGTTTAACAACAGAAAAGGCATTTTGCTCAGTGTCCCCTTGGTCTCCCAAAGATTCCTGAAATGGACAATCCCACCCTTTGGCACTGCAGCACTCTGATGGAAAGCAGGCACTTCACAACCCACCCCATCTCTCCCCTTCTCTCTGAGGCAGCCTAGATAAACGGAGTTCCCAAGAACTGCAGCAGCACTGCAACATCCTTTTGCACCAGCACAATATTTGTGGAAATTCTGTTTGTGCATTCCACCTAGGAAAGTCACAAGGATTTAGAAGAAAGAAGGAGCAATAATTTATATTGCTACGGGCTCCTTAAGCCATATCCACTATCCTTTCTGCATAACACAGAGAAGGAAAGCCAAGTGATTTTTTTTGAGCTCTAATGCCAAGGGATAAAAATTAGACCTGACTGTTCTCCTCAAGCTTCCCTCTCTCTCCTCTTTTAGCTACTCACGAAAGAAAACAGCACTGCAGGGCTAAAAATATTACAGAGTATTGTCAAATGCACAGATACTTTTTACTATGCTGTGGAAAAAAAAGGATAATTTTGATTATGGAATATTAAAAATATTTCTACTAAGTTCTAAACACTGTCTCATTATCTTGAATGTAAATATTTAACACTGATATTTGTCTTTAGATTAGTGTTCATTGTGCTTAAGAGAAACATGAAAGGGAAAGCTTTACAATTGTGTACTGACTTTAATGTATCCTGTGAAAGCTGTAAAGATTAAAATAACACCTACGCAGATGCAATGCCCCAATCAGTCAGAAAAAGTAATGAAGATACTAATTCTAAAAGGCAGAATTTTTGCCACAATACTGACAAACAACATCCCACCACAAGCTGAACTTCCACGTATGTGCAATTTCACGAATGGCTTAAGTACTAGGGGCAGAAATGCAAGACTTTTGTGATAGTGCAGCTGAGGTGGTGTTATGGGGCTCACAGAAGCATCTCACACCAATCCAAACCAATTCAGATGACTTACATGCTTCCTTTGAGACAATAACGTTTCCAAAGGAACCACTCTGAGGTCAACAAAAGCATCTTACACTCTTAACAACCCCAGCAGGGCAGTTCCCAGTATCAATGTATTCTCCAGGGCTCCCCAAAAAACACAGCCATGTTACTGCAAGGATTCAGGTGCTTCCTTTGACACTGAGGAGCCTTCTTTGAAATGATGACAATAGCAACCAACACAAATACCATCTAAACACTAAGAGAGAAAAGAAAAAAAAAAACAATACAGAAGCTAAAGAAATCTTTGATTAGTGGCCTTTTTCTGTCAAATATGTGAGTATCACACATCAAATATCTGACAAGCTACAGGAAACTCCAGAAGTTGAAGCAATTTCACCACAAGGACTTTACATTTTAAGTGCTGAGGTTGCCTTAATCTATTAGATGATTAAACCCACCCAACAGACAAGAATCTACAAACATGAATGCAATCCCTGCCACAATAAAAAGGCAAAGTAAAGCACACTAGGAATGAAGAAAATAATATTAAATGGCACAGGTGGATTAAAACTGATGTTTATCTTTCCATTTTCATGGCTGCCTCCACATATTTGACCTGACTGCTCTACTTGCAAATTAGTAACTCAATTTCTTAATTGCACCACTGTAAATAGGAGAGCAACAGGACAGGAGGTAATGGAAATAATTCAGATACAGCCATCCTTATTACAGACAATCCTGCACAGAGTGAGTCACATGCAAACTTCTTGTCAGAGCATGTATTATAATGTAGCTGTTGGTAATAATTTCCTGGAGAAGAGAGAAAAGCCAGAGATCAGCTTAATGCCTGGCTTGTTTACAAAATAACAGTAAATAACAGCAACATTAATCCCAGTGCTCTCACTTTCTTGCATTAAACACAAGACTTTTATGAAGAGCCAAATTCAAGTGTAATTTAAACAGGTGTGTATTCACAGTAGGTCTATTGACACACACCATAAATTAAATCAGAACCTTGTCCTTAGCTAAATCCTCCCCACGTTTGAATAACTACAGCATTCACAAAGCTGCATTTCTCATACAGCATCAGCAGCTCCAGTGCTCCTTTTATTAGTTAAGCATCCTTATCCCTTTAACAGAAACTCTTAAGATGTTGAATCTGAAGTGCAAAGAGCTGAGGTGACTTGCCCAAAAGTCACCCATCTGCTCAGCAACCCAAGTGAAAGAGCCCCAGAGATTTAGGGAGAGTCACAAGCTCTCTTAAATGGACCACAGCTCCCAGGGTATAAAACAAACAATTGGGCGAATCACACATGATTAATCTTACATGTTTCGATGTCATTAAACTAAGCTTTGATCTGTAACCTACTAATTTCTCTGCTACATCTACTGATTAATATATAGCTAATATTCTTCTATCTTTGCAGCCTGCTGTTTAAAATTACATTATTAAAATTATTGTTCCAAATAGAATCTGACCCTGTACACTGACGTTAAGAAAGAAATGTCTCAATTTCTGGGGGGAAAAGGAAAGAGCTAAATTCTTTCATAGCTTTTTCCCCCCCCCCCCCCCTCCTCTTTTTCCCCTTGCTTTGGTTTTAAAAAGACAAATATGTTATTAAAAAAAAAAAATCCCCTGACCAATCTCAAGCACTCTAAATTTATACTCCCTGATCAGTCTAGTGGTGTGTCAGTCTGTACTAACACCCTAACTTCTTGCCTACAAACCTCAAAGAACGTGTTGTGAACTACAGTCAATGCCTAGTTGTCATAAAATAATGCAGCCAAAGGAACTGAATATGAATCTGTCTCCAAGACAGTGTGTGTTTCACAGTATGCTCATCCAGTATTGGGAATCCAGTACTTTACTATTGGTTCTCATTATTTAGTAGAGAAGGAGTAAATAGTTGCATACAGACATCCAAGTACATGTCAGGAGTTAGACAAACAACTCAGCCTTTAAAATACTTCAAAACCATACAACAATCTAAAACAGGTTAAAAATCATGTTATTGTAGAAATGGCTGAAGTTCTGAACTAGCTCTCAGCTGAGATGTAGGAGCCAAAAGTAAGAGAGTTGATGGTTGTGCCAACAAGTCATGTGTGGCTCAAAAATTAGGGCATGGCATGAATGCAATAGGGTAAATTTGCACTGCTTCACAGCTGCACAGACATCCTGTAAAGCAAATATAAGAACCGTATGAAGAGTTTCACGGGGCACATGGATACAAAATGGACTGTAGTCTCCTTTGTGGTGCACTAGCTAAGGTGGGATGCAGATCGACATCACATGATGTAGGTTTAGATGATGGCCTGAAGAATGCCATGTTGTAGATCAGGGTTGGATCCTCTCCTGGACCACAGCTTTGCTCCAGGAAACTAGAGATATACATTTACCAGCTCAGTAACCTGGCAGACTAAGGCACTGACCTCAATGTTCTGATTTGCTGCAGTGACAGATATCATTGTTTCAGGGAACTGAGGGTAAAGGCAGTCTTCTCCAAGGGAATAAAGTAACTATTTTTTATATTGTTATTCTGGAGCATTTCTGTCTGAAATTTACATTCACACACTGTAGAGTAACACTGTTCATGTTGAAATAGAGCTATTTATACTATACCAGAGATAAGCAATGATCCCCAAGAAATTGGTCATTCATTACTTGCAGTTAATATATATTTTGCTTAGCCTCAGGCAAAGCTGAAGGCAGTTTGTGCACTAATAGACTACTATTAGTTGCCATTAAGGTTGACAACACTGATTTAAATGGGAATGTTGGTGTTTCACACAATCTGTTCAGTGCTGCCAAAACAACCGGAGTCTGTTTAAATAGCGATTACGACAGAGCTGGTGCATCTATGAAGGAAAATAATCCCCAAATAAATTTTCAATTTGGGCTACTTGGAATACATAATGAAGGATATATCCTGTGTTAGGGAACATCCTGCTAGAGCTCTGAATGAATATGAGGAATCCTAGGAACACCTAAAACAGAATAAAACCTGCAAAAGTAGATTTGCTTCACATCAGTGTAAAGCAAAAAAATAGCCTGCAAGCAGGTCTGCCAGAGTCCACACACTCAGCTGTCTTAACCTCACCAGAAAAAAGGCTATTCTGCATTTGTAGCAGAATTGTGCTCAGAGAAAAAAAAAAAAAAAAAAAAAACACAACCCAACAGCAAAAACCAACTTCTCTTTTCAAAATACAGACAATGATAGCAATTGGTTTTCTCCAGCAATACAACAACTCTGTCTTCCTCATTAATTTTACTCCAGTTACAAAGAGCTGAGCTCACAAGCCATTTGGTCAGCCCATTGAAAGCCAGAATTTCTAACTATTTCTACAGCAATTAGTATCACAGAAACCAGCATTTCATGAACATCCAGCAGCTGAACTTATGCGCTCACCCATTTTCACACCACCGAAGTTACTGGTTGGCACAAAGAGAATCTAATTCTGTGGCAGGAAATGACAAGGACAAAAGTAACACTTGTGGCTTCCTGATAAAGCCCTTGGCACAAATGACCCCATAGAAACCACATCTATTACTTCATTTAAACAGAGATTTATGAACTGCTGTATTCAAAGGGTGCTCTGTTATTGAGTGCCAACCCAGATGGAAAACATGCTGCTCTCTGGATCAGGAATCTTGACTATGAACTTACCTGTGAAGTACAAGATAATATAAATGCTTGAACCATCATTGTCTTCAAAATTATCCACATTAACTTTCAAGACTGTAATTATTCTAATGACTCAACGCCACAGAAGCACTGATACCTGCTCTGTCGATCCCGCCTGGAGGCAAATAAGGAGTTCAGATGAGCTCATGCTCTCAGTTGCTCTCTCTTCCAACTGATGCCTGCCCTCACTTTCCTCTCCCAACTATTTAGTTAAAATTTGTACTCATGCACCCAACACAGGAACCCTTATTAAATAGTTTTTTTATAAAACTTACAAAGAATACAATATAAAAGCCACATACAAAGGGTTTATTCTGTTCTTCTAGAGCATGCAGGAAATGAGTTTAAATTGATCAAAATCATTCTCTGCGACAAACATTCACTCCATTGGTGAAGCACAGTGATTACATGTCCCTATCTTAAAAACACTTAACCCACGGCTGCTGCAATGCAGAATGAAGAAGGTCACAAAAGCATTTCATTTACTACGTACAATAATTTTCACCTCTAGCAAGATGACTTATTTAGTGCAACCTGCACAGCCAGCAAAACATCAGGAACACCCAGCTGCACCACTGCCCTCCAGGCTGGAATACAGAACGTGGTTATATGCTTCATCTCCTTTCAATACATGGACTTCTCACCACCTTAAAACACAAACAACCATGTGTATGTCTTAGTCTGAAAGCATGGACATTCCTTTCTCAGGTAGCATTCCCTTTAAACCATTTTCATAGTTTAGGGCCAAGCAATCCCAGGTAGACAGGTTCAGTTCCTTCAGCCACCATCTCAAATCAAAAGCCTTAGGATAATATGAAAAAAAAAAATCTCAACTGCAAACCAAAAAAAAAATCCCTCTACAACCACACTTTACAGAGGCTAGAACCCACACAGCATGCAACTGAAGGAAGCTAGAAGGTAGGCATCTGTTGATCATCATGCAAATGGCATGGCAGCTGAAAATTAAGTGATTCTAGCAATAGGATACAATGTGAAAGTGCAGAACACTTAATCCTCAAGGGAGTATTTAATTAAAAACAAGAGGTGCACTAAAACTATTTTTTCTTTTAAATCATGCAGATAATCTAATGTCTTTGAACTTACACTGGACATTAGCACTGGTGTTGACAAACATGCAGATGAAATTATAATTAAATTACCAGCTTTGTACTTGGTGAATTCAAAAGACATCACTATAGAAATGACATTCATGACTGAACTCGCTTTCATCTTCTGACTACAGACCTACTAAAATGGATCACTGTCAACACTGAAGTGGCAGTCTGCCACTTTCATTGGTTCCACCATCTCTTAAAAAGACACATTTCACTACATTTACATCTGGATAAGATGTATATATTAAACACAGAAATTAAAATATGAGCTAAGCTTGTTGCTCTTAAGCATGATAAACTTGCTTACTTACTGTACTCTTTAAGGAAACATTTAGAGCAGATTTTCATCAATTTTGATGCAGAGATAAAAAATTATTAATTCCCTGGTCTTAATTAAATACGTATTTTCTCCTTTTGAGACACCCTAAATCATAAGAAACGCAAAAAAGTAAAAAGAAAAAGGAAAGAAAACTAATATTAAAAAAACCCCAAACAATTCCCCCATCTGCCACACCTAACCTGGAAAGCCACTGTCCATATGCAGAGAAATAAAGGACTGAGATATGACAAATATCTGTTCAATCTGTGCTACTGATAGACATGTCTTCAGATATAGCTTGAAACTACAGGTAAATAGAGCATTTCAGATTCCAGGTTGTCTTTCTGATGTCACCTGGCTGTAGAGTATTAAAGCTACGCCCAGAAGCCAGCATGTGGGGATCAATTCCACACAATATATGATATAAAAGTACATATATAGATTTATTTTAGGACCCAATTCAGAGGCCACTTAAACTCAAATGTTATATGCCCTATGGCATAAAAATGGAGAATGTGGGAAAGTAACTGGACTCTAGAAGAACCATGTTTTAACAAAAACATTGGTTTGTTTTTTGTCTTATTTTCCATCTACACTACAAATAAAATACACGCATCAAACAACTCTTTCACCTCTCATATAATACAGAGGCCTAAGGAGGGAGGGACAAAAAGAAAGAAAACAACAAAAATTAAAGGAAAATAAAAGAGGGGCAGAAGAAGAAAGTTACTGTTTCTAGTCAGTACATGAGAGGCAATTCCTCATTACCATTCTCCCCATCAGACTTCCTCTCGTGGTCGGTGTCCGTGAGGGACAAGGCTGAGTTGGCGCGGCTGGACAAGCAGGAGCTGTGCTCGGACTTCATCCCCCTCATCCACATCCTGAGGGCCTGCTCCGGGGAGGCGCCACCCTCCGTCTCCGTGTCCATGTCCGAGCCCACCTCCAGCGGGTAGCTGTGCTCGGCCACGCCGTGCACGTCTGCCTGGTAGCCAGAGCACAGCATGTGGGGAGCCTCACAGAATTCCATGTCTGCAAAAAACAAAAGTGCAGGAAAAAAAAATTGAGAAGTGAAAAGCAGCACACCTTTCCATTTCCTTTTGGAGAATCTGTTTTGAGAATTAATGTTGTTAATACTGTTAGAGGCTTTTTCTGGTCAGCGACTCACTCTGCTCTCTCATCTACTCTAAGTATATTATAACTAAAAGAGTGCAGCTCTGTAAAATATATAATAGTGCACTGTAATTGTGCCTTTTGATCTGATAGAAATCTCTATCATAACTCCAATAAGTGCAGACATCTGCACGCTGACAGTAGTACATCAATTTACAACTCAAGTGAGTAGTTGCCAACAAAGATACTTGTTTTTTGACAAAGGCAACAGCTCTAAAATTACTCTCAATAAAATATAATTTGAAATATTTGGTTAATCACAGAAGATAGAGTACTTACCATTGGCTCGCTCTTTGAGAGTGCTGTCCTTGCATATTCACACCAGTGGGTTTTGGTTCTCCAGTGCTGGTGACCTACAGGAACTTTCTAGAAGAGCAGTGACTACTAGGACTGTGCAAGTGCCATCTCATGACACCAAGCATGATCAGAGATGTTAAGGAGTTGTACAGTGCTCAACACTTCAGTTATTGCTACTAAACACCGCAACTGTAGGGCAGGAGAAATCTGAGGACAAACAGAAGGTGGACAGGACCCAGAATGTGAATATGCAGAGGAAACATTCTCGAAGAACTACAGGTAAGTAGCAAATTACAACTTCCCTCTGAGGTAGCCTCTGCATATTCTCACTTGTGAGAAGCCAATTACAAATGCAGCTCCCAGGGAGCAAGACAAGGAGTTCTAATTAAATAAGGATTACAGAACTGCACGCCCTAATTGAACATCAGACCTGGGATGCCATCTTGAGAGACTAAATACAATATCAAACATGCATACAGTGTTCCTTCAATTTCTAAAAAGGAAACATCAGAGACAAGAGTCATTGATAGAGACTGAAGACAAATACTCTCTTCTACCGTCAGCCTAACTAAAGCTTTAATTTGCCAAACTAATCCACTTACCAGTCAGTGAGAGAAATGGTTCTGATTTTAAGCACACTCTCTTAAATAGCAGAAAGCCCTGGTATTTTCTTGAAGATATCAACCAAAACCTAAAAACGAAATTCTAAGCTAGAATATGCTGAGGTGGCTCAATGTTTAAGTCATCTACCTTTGTGTATCTTTCCATCAAAAGATTCCTGAAGATCTCAGCTGTAGTGAGAGTCCACATGGGCTGGCTTCAGCTCAGAGAATGACAACCTCTTCTAGAGGGCAGCTGAAGAAAGCAGGCAGCCAACAGAGAGAAGTGGCCATGGCCTCACCTTCCTATGCAAGAGTCCTGGAAGATGACCCACCCTGTCCTGGAGTTGTCACTGAGCAGCAGGACAGAGGTGGGGACCCTCCAGAGCTCTGTCACTGCTCTGATCTCTTCCCCTTGTTCACAGGAGGCCTTGGTCTCAGCTCTACACTTGAGATGCTGCAACATATGCCACCTTCACGAGCTCTGTTCTCCAAGGCTCTCAAATGCCTTGAGGCCGACTACAAGGTTTGATGGACATGTCTAGGAGAAAACAGGCAAGACACTGGGAAGCAGCTGCACAGTTTTCTGCAGCAGAGGGAATATTTGGCATTTCAACTTTGTCTGCCACTACAATTCCATGTTCTTCATCCTCTCTAGGCTCTGTTTAACACTGGGACTCACCTGGTTGGTAGAAGGAAGAGGAAAAATAGTTCAAGGCAGGCTGGATTCTACTGGTTCTCAATCCTACACAGGCACTTGCAAGAGAGATTTTTGAAACCTGTAAAATCCTCTGGAAGAAAAACTCTCCTTCCCCTGTGGCTAAGTGGTTAAACACAAAACACTGAATCTTCAGGAAAGTCCTGTTTTTATGAGATTTTCAGAACATGTGGGGAATAGGAGAGACAGAGGCAATCTCACAGCAAGTTACTGGACATAACTAAGTACAGTGTTGCCTGTACCATGCCCTATTTTTAAGTATTGTTTTAATTATGTATTGTATAGAAAACAAACCAGCTCCACTTGGTTTAATCAGCCAGCACGGAGCATTGTACGACATGAAGAAAGCAGCTACTGATGTTAGGCACTGAACCACCACAGCTGCATTACACTCCTAACTTTGGCTTTCTTTTTGACAGCACTAAATGAATACAATCACCTTTATACAAAATACGGTTACAAACAGTGCACGCCAGTTGTATTTTTTCTTTACCAAATTCAAAAAGGACTTTTACATAAACGAAGAATTAATAAGCTAGCCACTAATTAGGTTACTAATCCAGAGCCTAGTATTGATGAAATACAGAGTGAATCACATAATCAGGCTGATTCTACTCCTCTCTGAAAGGACTGCACTCTTCATTCACACTGGGGTTGTGGATGCCACTATTTCACAAAACATTTTGCAGTAACAAAGAGGTGAGTCAATGCTTCATTGTGAAACAACTGATTTAAAGTTCTGCTTCTCTGAGCTGAGCTGCTCTAAAAGAGTGACAGGAGCTTCACTCCACGCACTGCACCTGTGCTCAGAAGGAGAGGTGAAAGCCAAATCTTGCTGGCAAGCAGCTCAGAACGAGTGATGAGCTCGCTTGGCACATGCAGAGTGGAGTCCAGATCACCCACTCCATCAAAAATCGGTGGTGGTTGAAACACACTTTAGCAGGTGACATAAAAAAAGGTGTAACTGTATACTGCAACATTTTAAGAAAGTAGATTATCAAAGAAAATTAAGATTTAGCTGCTAAAACCATATAAAATTCAAAGAAAGTAAATTAGGCTCTCACATTTGGACAGTTGTGTTTAAAGATACGAACAGGTCATTAAGTGCTTCTCATGAGCACTAATTAGAAGGTACTTCCAAAGGGGGATAGTTTACTGATGTACATCAAGGACAATTTATATTGAAAAAACACACTTAATTCTTTCCTCATGAAATAAGAGAGCCAACAGGATTAATTATCAGTAATTATTTTAATATTGGTCACAAGTCTGACTGAGGCCCACACTGCAGAAATAATTCCCCATGAAACTGCCCCATGACTTTTTTTTTAAAAAAAATAATTATCTCAAAAAGCAATATTATTTTGTAACTTATATTTCTGCAAAGTACAACAGCAACACAGAGTTCTTGGAGTATGTCTCTGACAACTAAGTTATACCTTGTAATCTCAAGAAGCATTTTCTGAACCTCCTTCCCCTTCAAAGCAGATTTCTACTTATTTTCACCAACTGAGGAACTTCCTCATAATTACAAATCTTTTCTTAACTTCACAGACCATGTCAGCTGGTGCTAGGTCCTCAGGGAGAAAGGTCTAAGGCACTTCTTTACATGGGTGTCCACTCCAGGCAGCTGTCTGCCCCTGGCAGCCTGCAGCCCACGGACTCCCTGTCTGCAATTGCACATGCCACGGGGAGAATTCATCCCAGTAAATCTCACAAATGCTAAATAGATTGTCCATGTTTAAGGAGCACAGAATTTACCCTTCAGTCTATATGTCAATCCAGTTATCGCAGTCAATATTTTAGTTAACTTTCTTTTGGTGGTGCAAAAGAAATTTACCTTTTCTTTGTACTGTAACTCATATTCAACTGAAGTCTGACACAATACATTGCCTTAATAGTCCATTCCTTAACTATACAAGCTTTTGCAGTATTTTATCTCTCATGGGATGCATTTTCTGAGAAGCACTTAACATGCCCAAAGTGTCTGCCTTCAGTCTGCATATCTAACCTTGTTATCTAAAATACAACATATTTCCACAAGGAGATAAAGTTCAAGTGTATTTATGATAGACTTCATGTAACCAAAAAGACAAGCACAACTGAAATGAGGAAATATTAATGCAAAATATAAGTTTTTGCATGAACTGTGGACAGAGAAAAAATGTTGCAGTTAAGAATGTATATAGAAGATCACGATAGGATTTTCCCCTCTGGAGCCTACTGTAACAATTGTTAAAAACAAAAGTATTTTATCCCTCACTGATAATAATCTCTTTTTACAAAAAGTAATGCATAAAGAAATGTAGAATATGTAATGATCAAGAAAAGGAAAGGAGGCTGGTTGCATTACCAAAATAAATCAGCATTTCAATTAACAGATCCCTTCCTTTCTACCTTTAAGCAACTTAATTTTCCTGACCAAAAAAAAAAAAAAAAAAAAGAAAACCATCTGGCCAGTGGTGCCTTTGCTATTTAAGGGGCTCATGTTGCTGTGAGAATTAGGCACCTCAACAGGCAGCAAGCTCTAACACTACTCCAACTTTGTTCACCAACAGAGAGCTCCTGAAAACTCCAGATGCACTCACCATTTATTTACTACAGCATCAATTTAGCCATCAAATGACTTACAGTTAAGATTGTAACTCACTGTCATTTGCATGGTAGAGAAGATTGACCAAGCAAAGGAGAAAAGAGAAAAATCACAAAACTAGTGTATAAACAGGGATGAGCATTAAGAGCTTTTTTTTTTTTTTTTCAAATTTCCTTATTTCCTTGTGGAAAAATATCATTTTGTATTAATAATAGAAAGACAAAAACTACTTAAATTACATAATCAATTTATCTGTCCAACTAGAAAAAGAGCTTACAGAAAAATGTAAATTATTTATAAACTGGAATAGTCTCACAAGTTGCTACTATGTGCCTTTTATGAACCCTATCAGATAATTAAGCAATAACAAGTTGCATATTTCAAATATCATAGGTTCACAAATGTGTTTTATCCTTGGTTCTTGGTATGAGGTGGTTCTTCCTCTGAGGATGTTTTCCACCCAAACACACAGAAAAACAATTCTCCAGATGAAACTGTGCAAATTGTTCTATCTGATGGAAAGATCCTGACCAATAATAGAAGGAATTCCAGAAAGACAAGTAATCCACATTAACCTGAAGAGTGTCATGTTGACATTAGCTATCAAGCTGGTGTCTGAAGGATTGGTAACAGGAATGCAGGAGAAAAAATCCATCCCAAACGTGCAGCTGGTGAGGTTTGTGTTGGGTCTGAGATTTTTCTGGTGTTGCACTTTCTGAACCCAGGTCAACAGTTCAATAAGCAGGTGTATTCTATGTGTTTTAAAATGAGAAGAAAGGCAGAGCAGCTACTCATGGCATAAGGAGAGGGAGAAGGAGGGAAGAAGGGAGGAAGAAACGTAAATCAAAAGGGGAAAGTGAAGTTCACATTTATTTTTGGAAGCAATACATATGCACCCTCTTAAATGAGAAATTTTGAGGGCTGTTGAGCACTCTGCTAAATTCAGTGTGTTCAATGGCCCTTAAAATTTCCCATTTCTCACCTGAGGGCCGTGGTTTACTGGCTGCACACTGGACTGCAGAATTAAATGGGCAGAGATCTTAAGCCACTTCATAAAGTTGCTCGTGTAACACAAGCTACTAAATAAATTTGTGAATGTCTGTATATTCACACGCCATTTAGCCAAAGATCTTACTTGTTTCCATGTTGAGAACATGCCAAATCTTTCCTAGGACAATGTAATTCAAAGCTTCAGCAACCAATCCTGTGAAAATCATTGAGGAAGAAGTCAAAAATGAATTAATTTGCAAAAGCACATTACACTGACTATTAATTTACTTTAGGAATCTCATGTTTTTCACCAATTACACTATTACCACAGCCCAAAACAGATTTTCAGTTGCATTTATTTTAATTAAAAAAGAATCACCTAAAAGCATAGAAAGGTAATGCTTGAGGATTCATACTTATAGATCAGATGCATCATATTGTACCTTTTCTTTTACTGTATTTCAGCTTTTTCCTGCATTCCCTGATCTATGTAGCTTTTTTCCTTACAGTAATCTCCAGTTGCCACCAGAGACGCTTGGAAGTTAAAAATAACAGTAATGACAAACAAAGTAGAATAAAAGAGGAATCAGAGTCTGCTATAACACTAAGGAGTTTCATGAAATTTGCAGATGAGGCAGCTAAGGGATTGGGAAAGGAGGCTGCACTTCCAGGAAACTCTCTAGCTTGTGAATTTTAAGATAAAGAAAGAAACTCTTTATTTCCTCAGGTCCTTCCCCACAGGAACCTGGAGGATGAGGTTCCAGCCCACGCCTCATGGCAAGTATCTCTCTAGTGCAGTCTTTAGAAAATTCTTCCAACTTAAAGAAAGAGGGCAGGAGCAGACTGAACCTATTTTTTAAAATGCTGCTGGGCTTCTCAGATATTAACTTTTATTACTACTAAAATCAACACGAATAAGGAAATACCCTTCCCAAATTCTGCATGGAAATCATCCTGATCCTATGAGGACATACACAAACTTTCTCTCTCAGCAGAAATGGAATATTCTTTTTGTAGATCACTGGAATATTTTTATGTTAGAGATTTTGTTTTCCAAGAGTAACTAGCAAGATGCCAGAGAGAAAGCTTTTGGAGCTAGAAATGGGGATGCAGTTGATCTCAGTTTAATTCAGGAAAAAACACTGTCATTATCAGACTGACTAGGAATTTAATTCTTTATATTCAAATACATTTTAATTACTGCCAGCTATGCTTTTCTGCTTTCTAATGTGTGGCTTTATGAGGTAAAGTACTTCTATTCACAAGATTCTGTTAAAGAGAAATTTCCATTGCAGGTACTCATAAATCTCTCTCCTTTAAGGAATTTTAGAGTTATAAAACCATAGCAAATGCCAGGAGTTAGCATTTAACCTAAATTTCTGATAAAGGAAACCTGCTGAATGGCAAATAATGATCACTCTGTGGTACTCCACAAGACAAGAGGGGAAAAAATTAATCTAATTATCACAGGTGAGAAAAAAACCTCAATATCATTTGCGAGGATAAATGAAGTTCTTCTAATGCTACAGTTGAAATAGAATTTGGCAAAGCTTGTCTTATAATACATTCAATTAAAATTTCATTCTCCATATGCAAAAATCTGTTAGGAAGTCAAGAATTTTCAAGAAAAAGGTTTTGTTTCCAAAAACACTATTCTAAGAGAAAAGCATTACAATTTTCTTCCAGGAATTTTAAAGGTTCCTTGGTTCTGAATTAATTTTTCAGTTACAAGTTTTGGTATTTGTGTATGTATTTCAGGGGAACAATAAATAATGGATCCTTTCTCCTTGCCATGAAATTTTGAGAGTTAAAGCTAACCACAGCCTTAGCCTGTGGAGTCTCTCAACTTTTTTATTTAAAAAAAAAAAATAAAAGGCAAGTTAAGACTTTCATGAAGGGCAGCAGAACTATGAATCAAATGATCTAGAGCAAATTAACTATTTTTTCCCTTTGGAAGAGTTTCATAGGAACAGTTTCGTATGCTCCCTCCAGATGAACCACAATGTGACAGTGGATTACTGCTAGTTTAAGGCCAGTACAGTTACAATTCTTAACAGGCAGAGTTAAGTTTGTGGTTCTAACTTGTTTCAAAGCCCACAACACTTAAGAGAAGACAGACTGACAGAATTATTAGTATTCTTCAAAGTGAAATTACCCCCAGATTGTTGCTAGGTCCCTATAAACTTCAATTCAACAGAGAGGTGTTTTTCTGGTAGTAATTTCTGGATGCAGTTACACTTAAAGCAAAATCACTTCCCTTCAAACATCAGTTTTGGAGGTTTCATGACAGGTATCACTTTCTAATAGGACTTAAGATGGAAATAAATTAATTTCTGCCAACAGTTTTGGTTCTGGTTTACAAAATATTTTAAAAATACACCTTTTGTTTCTAAAAATAGTGAAATTGTTTCTCTTTTAAAATTCTAGTTAAACCACTGACTGAAGATACATGAGCATCAAAGCCTTTCTTTCTCTGAAGCTACATGAATGGGGGGCTGCCAGCAAATGGATGAAGGTTGCAGGGGAGGAAGGCAGTTTCATAGAATCACAGAATAATCATAGAATTGTTCTGGTTGGAAGAGACCTTCAAGATCATCAAGTTCAACCGTGAACCCAGCACTGCCAGGTCACCACTAAACCATGTGCATCAGCCCCACATCAACACATCTTTTAAATCCCTCCAGGGATGATGTCTCCACCAATTCCCTGGGCAGCCTGGTCCAGGGTTTGACAACCCTTTCTGTGAAGAAATTTCTCCTCCTATAAGGTTTGTATCACCCCGTGCTAGTTTCAATGACTGCTGGGCGAATGAGTTCTTTCAGATATGAAAGAGCACACGTGAGAGAAAGGCTCCTGCAGGACTGCACTGATGAAGCTGTACTTGGTCACATTCCAGCCAACAAACTGTTAACAATACTGAAAATCAGGAAGAATTATTTGCAATAGAGCAGGTATTAGAGAGGTCTAAGCACCTACAGGCAAACTCCCTGAAAGGAAGGAGTGAAGGCTTCACTTTCTTCTCAAACCTCCACAAGCAGAAGGGTTAGGAAAGCTAAAAAGCAACCAGGACATTTGGGCATATAGTGTGTAAAGAAGGAGGGTGCTGCTTGTTCCATGTTCCACCACCCCCAAGCATGTGGCTGGGCCTGAATGGAAGAAGGTGAAGCACTAAGAAGAGATTGAATGCAAGGAATCACTCCCCTCCAAACCAACAAACCTCAGCAAGGATTAGCATAGGTATTCTTTCCTTTTTTGTTGTGAACCTGCTAGAAATCCAGGGCAGCAAATGGCTAACAGAAATCAAAGGAGAAAGAGCTGCGAGTCAGAGACAAATGATAGCAGCAGCAAGAGAGAATATCTTTGTAAGTCTTGACAGATGCTCCTAGCTTTGAAGGGTGAACTATTTGCTGTTATTTGGGAGAAGTCAGGAAGCATAATGAAGCAGAACCAGTACTACATATTACTTTAGAAACATAAATACTTGACCCTTTCTGATCATTCAGGAAAAAGCTTGACAAATTCCAGTCTACAAGCTTCCAGTGTCACCAAGTCTTCTAGTCACAGCAAGCAGACACACATTTACTGTCAAGGCAACCTCTTTAGATCCTGGGGATCAATGCCACAAGTGCTGCCAATCCTGACAGTACATCTGATACGTCTCTCAAACATCCACTGATAAAAAGACTGTCTAATGGAGACAACACTTGAAATTTTCATCTATTGTTTTCCTGGTCCACATGCCCCTGCTCAAAGGAGGGCCAAGTTAGATCAGGTTGCCCAGGGCTCTTAATGAAGAGTATCAGAATCCTCCTACAGAGCAAAGTCCGCGGGCAAGCCCACTGTTGTGGAACATGATATGAGTGCTGTGAAGCTTTTTTAAAACCATCTCTTAGGTGAGGTTTTCAAGAGACACTATTTATGTCCCAACAATAAAACTGGAAATAAAACTGGAAAATCAACTCCATGATTTTGAAAATCTAACCCACAACTTGAATTTTCACTGTTAAAATATTTAATTTTCTCCATAAATTCACTAACCTCTTTTTAACGTGTAATGAACTCAGCTCATACTGCAAGATACCCCCCATTAGATTTTAGGTGCTAAACAATTTGACTTTGTCCTGGCTCAGACTAGGGGTGCACATACTTGCACATATTTACTTTCTTTTTTCCAGAACTTTCAAAAATTTAGATGTGGTGGACATGATCATACATGATTTAATAAATTAAGATCTACTATGGAAGCAGTACAGTCTTTAATTTCGATTGTACTGCTAAGTAACATTTAGACCAACAAATATACCCTCCAGATTAATCTTGGAAGAAGGGAGGCAAAACCTATGTGCTTATGCACAAGCTCTTCAGCACTTCCATTCACATCCAATTACGTCCAACTTGCCAATCTGACATCAATGAGAACACATGAAAGACAACTTGGCACATCCGTTGCATTTGATTAGCCAACTGGGGATACAGCTTGTCAGTCAAATAGCCCCTCTTCCCCTGTAAAGCTCTTGAGGGGTTTGTCATCAAATGTTCCAGCTGATGAAGAAACAGGAGATTAAACCACCTTCACAAAATCCTGACTGCTTCTGCACCTTCTTTCTTCAAGTGGTCAGTTTACCAAAGGGATTTCAATAACAGCGGTTCGAACTTACAGGTCAGCTCCACTGCAGTTTAAGTAATATAAAAACAATTTATTGAAAATAATTGGGTTTGCATATCTTATCTTTGATATATAAAATCACAGAATACTTCAAGTGCTTATCTAATTTCCTTCCAAGACCTTTAGTTGATTTGCTAATATTTCTAGATATTATTTCTTCTACAAGGTATTTCTTTAAACAACTATACAAATTATAAAGACTATAACGTTCTGTTTCAGCAACTAAAAAATGGGGTCATTTCTGGTTTTATACCATCAAGATGTTACTCTTCAAAGTAACTCAGCTGACAGTGGTGGGGTCATTCCAGGTGTGCATGCCCAGAAAACACACTGTGGTAATCTTACATCAACTTCACATAGGATTATTAAATTAAATAAACAAAATGAAAAATAAAAATAAACAATTATTAAAGTTAAATAAACAGTTCTTAAATCCTATTCTACCCTAAAACACACATCCTGGTGACCAAGGAAAGATGAAATTTTGAGACATTTGTGTCAGCATAATGAGCTTCCTAAGCATATAATATAGTATCTACAAAATTGCCCATCTCCAGATGTGACATGGACCTCCAAAAGAAGGATGTGCCACCATCATTCCTGTGTTGCACAAAAGGGAACTAAACATGAAAAGAATTCCAAAGCACATCAAATCAAAAGACCTTTGTACCTTTTCATGAAGTTTAAACAAGTGCTCAAACCCCATGATCTGTCACCAAAATTTACCCAAACTTTGGGAACACAGCTATTACACAATGAAATAACTCCAGTATTTTAACCTGGGTAGAAGCACTTGGCTACAGTGTTGGTTTTTTTCAGCTCTAGACCTCTATTGATAACCTTTCCCTTTCTTAATAGGAGCTCTAATTATTTTAAAATACTAAGAGGCTTATGTAGGTGTGTAAAAGTCATTTTAGCAGATATTCTAGTCACCGCCTTTGAAAACTCCAGCCTGTGATTTAACCACATAGCATTTTTATCTTTCAGAAAGACACAGGCATATAATTGATACCTGGGAAATAACAAGGCACTGACTGGTAAGCATTAAAGTGCCTTTGAAAATCAGCAGGCAGGCACCTGCTCTAATGCAAATCACAGGTAATGCTGACTACCCACAACTAAAACCAAATCCCCTTCATCATCAAATAAGCAGATATTTCTATTGCCAGTGTGTATAAGGACGGTTGGGAGGGTAAATACCAAACATGAGATAGCTAGAAGTTGACAACTTTAATAGACAAATCCTGAAAAGGAAATTAGAAAAATGAAATTGTTTGTTAACAGACTAAGAAACACAGGAAGAAGTGCCCATAGCAGCAGTCCCCATAAAAATGGCTTCTGAAGTTTTCCAGCATCTGCCTTTGAGACATTTTATTTGTGGAAGACAGGATGCACACCAGTAGCCTTCTTTGTAGCTTGTACTCTGCAGCAGTGGGCAACTGAAAGCCTGTGAGCTCACCATAACTCTTGGTTCTGCAGAGCTGCTTGATCAATGATGCTTGGGAAGAGGCAAAGTTATGAGCCTCCACAGCAGCAGAGAGTACTCTAACCCAAAGAAAATAGGTCAAACCAAAGGGGCACTAACAGATTAGCCTGAGTGGCCTTGTAAACTCCTCCACGTGCTGCAGGAAAGCTTGCCATAGGCAGATAAGCACAGCTCACGTTCTGTATTGCTGAAATACTTTGTGCCTCCTTATTTAAAAATTCACATGATTGGAGGTGAAATAATTGAGGTGGTGGAGATAGTTACACAGAAGGCACTTAAAATGTAATTAAGTCATGATCAGCAAAGGGACATATAAGGGAGAAAGCACTCAAAACAGAGACTCCAGGGAAACACCAGATTCCAGCAAAAATGAGAGCAATTGTGTAGTAAACTGTGTTCCACAACATTTATATATACTGCTAAAAGAATCTGTCCAGATACCAATTCAAATGGCCACAGCTAACCAGGAAAAAAACCCACAAATATACCTTTGTTTTAGATAACCCTCCTGTGCTTTAAAGCACACCTCAGAGAAAGGAGTTTTGAGAGCCAGAGGAGGGCCCTATCCTGCACCTGAGCCATTCTGAATCATGCTGGGCATCTGAGAACAGGAACACTGCAGAAGCATTAAATGTCTCAACTATTTTGCTTGTATTCTATAAAACCCACACTTCAGCTCTACTCTTAGCTGCTCTGGAAGGTCTGTAGCAGCAACTATCCTATGTATTGAACAGCACAGTTCTCACATACAATCACTATATTAAGGAGGGAGAAAAAAAAAAAAACAAAAAGAGTAAAACCATGTAACCATAAACTTCACAATCTTGACTCAACACATATAACAAATTCCCTTTGTGACAAACTCTGCAGTCTAGAGAGACTTAGTTATAGTCTACAGAATTTAGTGCCCATTTTTCCCCTCAGTGTTAACTATTTTACAGGGAAAAAAAAACTGTCAGAAAAAAAATACAAAGGTAATAAAAACACGTAAGGAATTGGTTTCAGATAAAAAAAAAGGGAAATGTTAAAATATCACTTTGTACAAAGGTTTCTTCTATCAGACAGCTTTATGTTTTAAATAGACCTTAAAGATCTTTTC
This sequence comes from Merops nubicus, assembly GCF_000691845.1. NCBI lineage: Eukaryota > Metazoa > Chordata > Aves > Coraciiformes > Meropidae > Merops > Merops nubicus. The sequence continues at coordinate 70,019 of NW_008626209.1, forward strand.
CATTGTTTTTTTCCTATGAAATTTGTTTCATGCAAACCTGCTGGGTTGAGAGCCTTCATGAGAAGCAGTTCCCCCACAGGGTACAAGTCACATGTGGATTTTGCCTGTTGTCACATTATCCACCATTTGGTATTGTCTCATTTCCCTACCAGCTGCTTCACCATTTCCTGAGCTGCACCATCTCACACTGTGTCTGATATTAGACACAGCAGTGACAGAGCAAATGGGAAATCATCAGCACAGCTGATCTGGACCACTGGCAAAGGATGGAAGCAGCACATCCAGGAGTGGTTAGGAGTTAAAAAATCCCCACAATGTTTGTTTGTAGGAGCCTAAATCACTTCTCTTTAAAAACAGAAAAATCCTTTCTGGCTCAACTCTTATAAATCAGTCTGATTCCTGTTTCAGTAATCACATGAATTAGGAGCAGGTATCTTTTAATGATAGAGCTCCCAGTGGAGGGGGAAGGAGGGAAGGAAGGGCTTGGGTTTGAACATGAGGATGACTCAACCCGAGGAGGATGAACAAACAGTGTGAGCTGCCATGTAGCAATGAAGAAAATGAACATAGGGCAAGGAATCATTTTCACCAAGCTAATAAAAAGTACTTATCTGAGCTGTCTTGTCAACAACACACACCTTCAGAAGAGTATATGCATCCCTCATTGCTGTCCCCACATCTCCCTGCTTTATTTCAAGTCAAAATGAGGTTATGGATAAAGTGGGAGGAATGAATGGATGGATGGAGATCAGGACAGAAAACAAAACATGGAATGAGGAGCAGCCTGTCCATGCACTGCTACAGAAAAACTTCAGAGACACTGGCCAAAAAAATGTCACAAGTCAGTATTTTTCTGCTTAAAACAGTTGTCGTCTTGCTTAGACTTGTTTGTTCAGATTGTAACAGGCAGATTTGTTAAGCATGTTTTGAGGCTAATTTTCACAATTAACAATACCTACACTGTACAGTTGTGTTGAATGTTGCCAAAGACAGCAAGCCAGAAAATACCTCACCTGCAAAGAATCTGCTGCTGACCTCAAACCACTTCAGACACTGACTGATCTCTTGCTGCTGCTATTGTACTTATCTTAATTTACTGCTTTTATCCCTTTTATTAATAATATTTACACAAAAGAAAGAAAACAGCCTTTATGTTCCTTTTTCTCTTTTAGGAGGACTTATTAGCCATAAAAATATCTTTTATGCATATAAGTCTTCTAAAAAGATCATAAACTAAACTTGCTAGCAACATTATTCCACTCAATTCACAGTCTGGATAAATCCATTACCACAGCCAACATAAGGACTGAGATTTCTTTTAGTAACTACAACCCTTGAGAAAAACCTGAAAATACTGAAGTACAATGTCTGACACTCAATTGGTCACAATACATGGCTAACTTGGAGCACCAAGTCACAGCAGCTAAGCACCTTGTTTATGTCCCCTGTGCTGATACCTTTCAGGCATGGGATTTAAAGCAGCAGATGGAAAGATGAGTGGCAAACACCTCTCTTTCCTTGCTCCTAAACCATCAAGCATTGTCTAAAGGAAGTTTTCTAACCCTCATCACGGTCATTTGACCCAAAATGATGGATGATGATGCAGCATTATTAAAGCATGAGGAACCATAGGCTTCATGCTGCCAAAAGAGTGACAGAAATGATCGGTGGCATAAGAAGCTTGGTTTGAGTGGATCGGTTCAGGGGCGATAAGAATTATCTGTGAAATGAATACTCATCATTTGAGTGAATTCAAGGCTGAATAATACTTCACTGGAGAGTGGGAATAACGTTAGGGAGAAGTAGTCCAAAGCAGACATGGCTCACTTTGCACTGAGGTCTAGTGCAGCTGTACGATACCATAGGGGTGCCGGGAATTCAGGAACTGGAGAACCAGCCTGCAGCAGGCAGACCTAACCCCTGCATCCCTTTCTTAACAGAAAGCTGAAAATCAGCTAAATAGCTTTTATAACCCTGAAGGTATGCGCAGTCCTGCTCCAATAAATACATCATTTCTGCCTGACGTAAACAGCAGAGGTATCCAGCACCATCTCTTCCTTTTCTCCACAACTCCAAAGTCTTTTCTTGCCAGAAAACATCTTTCTCACTTACAGTAATAAAGATTTTCAGAGGCAGCTACTTCAAAAGATAGAATCTGTCTCTGCCAGTTTGCATCCTAGTGGCACAAGGCTCCAGCTAGTTGAAGTGAACACCTGGCAACCAACTCACAAGCACAATGGCCACCACAGTGGGACTGAAGTAAGAAGATTTACCTTTATTTATGAGCTTTTTTTTTTGTTTTAATAGATGTTATCAGAGTGGGGGAAAAAAAAAACAAACAATGAACAACCCACAAACAAAAAACCCCAACCAAAATTAAAAGAAACTGTTTGCTTGCCAGAAGCCCTCAGATGATTTTTAGAAAAGCAACACATAAAACAGACTGAACTATTTTGAAGTACCTTTCCTTTCATGACCAAAAATGAGTTGAAGAGCTATATGAGGTCACAGAGACCTGAGAATCCAGAGAGATGTCCAGCAGGACAATGAAGGAAAAAGGAAATAATCCCTGTGTCTTCTGGCTCCAAACCAGCACAGAGCGAAGCTGTGACAACCCTCCTCTGCAAGCCAGGACCAAGGCTGGTGAAGGCAACAGTGGTGAAGATAGACATAGTGTATCACCATCTGTATGGCTGCTCCAGAATCATATGGAAGGCAGGTGTGATCCAGCCCCCTGTCCCTCATCTCCTGCCCCTGTGCTAGTCCTGAGAAACAACCCACACTAATTCTGGAGAGTACCATTAAAGTAGTAAAGGTGTGGGGAGAGGCCAAGAGGTACTTCAAAAACACACGTCAGTGAGCGCGTCAGAAGTCTGATCTAGCAGCTAGGACATAAAGATGGACAAATAACTCAGTTCAAATAATGCAATTCTTCTTTTTAAATATCTGAAAGCAGATTTATCTTCTAAGCAGAGAATAAAAGCATCCTATCAGCATCCCTCTGCCCAAAGACCTAAAAACTCTACAGATCAATAGCCAATAATTAATTGCAAACATTAAGTAATCACTACTACAATATCAGCTTAAACTCCTGTCACACCTAAAAGCATAATTCTCACTGACACCAGGGAGAAATGTATCTCTAGAATCAACAGCTCGATTAATCCTTTGAGAATCTATATACAAACCAAAATAACCAAAGAAATCCTACAAATATTTCCTTTCCAAAACCACTAAAGATACACTTCTGACAAAACACTCCTCACGTTTATATATTGACACATCCTACAACCATAAGTGGCAATGTAATTTTACTGTTAAAGCCAGAAAGATTATTTTCTGATTTACAGTAGTATGACTGGTGAAGCCAAAGGATGGACAGCACACAGAATTAGTATAAAAACCAGACTTGTTTTGCATAGTTTTATCTACAAGCAGAAATCCAAAATTAATTTTTCTCTTCTATCCTCACAGAAAAAATCTACAGAAAAGAAACAGTCTTAATCCAAAAATCAAAGCAAAATACAAAACTGCATGTCATATAGTTTCTCTGAGGACTAAAACAACCAAACCCATAAAAATTAATGCATTAATTTATTAAGGAATTTAATCATTGGGAAAGGAAGTTTTTTGAAGATGAATAAAACCCTCTAAATATCTTAGAAAATTCCTCAAGCTCAGTTGAAATGTCGAGGAAGCCATGAAAACCATCAGGCAGCACACTGACACAGTGTCTTGACAGAATGTATTCTTGAATAAAGATCTCCAAGTTGGTATAATCAGCTTTAGCTTTACCCATAGAAGCTGCATAACACTGAAGGTTCTGCCTGTTTCCCTGGTTAGATGAAGGCTGAGCTTTGTCCTTTGCCACTGACACAAGGTGAGTGTGTTCTGACATGAGACTCTCTTGTGCTCAGTAAGACACTCCAGTAAATTTATTGCTCTTTTGCTCATTTGACTTTTTTTCACTAGAACTCAGTAAATATTACCAAATATAGAACTGACTCAGAAAATCGGGTACACAGGAGGAGAAAAGCAATATATAGAGAGGAAAGAAGCTGCACTTGATGTGTTGGGAGTCACCACAGGAGGAGGAGTCCAGCACTCTATGTTCATCATTCTTTAGGTAACAGACAAGATGGTCATCCAAGGTATAGTCACAAGATTTATCCAGTAAGAACAAGCAAATAATTTCCTTCCCCCCCCTTCTCATTTGAAGTACAAGAAAATGCAAGGATTATTTCATATCATGCCCTTCTCTTCAGGAATTCTGTATTTCCTTCTTGTGACCCAAAGACAAACAAATTTTGTAATTCAACTCCAAGTATAAAATGAGAAAAGTAACCACAGCGAGAGGAAATCACTAACATATTTTCCAAGCAGCACAGCAAAATGCCTCTGGGGGCAACTGTTAGACATTTCTAATATTTCTATTTCTAATATTTATTCTATAAATCTATTTAAACTCTTAGTAACTGACTTCAATTGGAAAGGAAAACCCCAAACTGGTCCAAAGCCAGCACATGTGTGCACATGCTTCTGAATGCTGCATCTCCTTTAATATTCTGCATCTCCATACATACCATGAAGTCACAGAAAAAAAGTCTGACTGTTTTTTTTTTGGATTAAAAAGGATAAGGAACAAGACTGCACCTCAAAATGCAGGTGGAACTTGTACTGCACTATGGCAACACTACATACATGCCCTTCTGTATTTATGCTTACATTTGCACTAATTAATAGGAAAAACTCCCACAGAAATAATAAAAGGAAAACATTACTGAGAAATTTTAAAATTAATTCCTGTCTCTATCTGAACAGAATAACTGATTTTACATAGGGCAATATATAATCCCTTGATTTTAACTAACAATCAATTTTCTTGAATTTCATTAACTAGGAAGGATTAGAAGCATGTCCCAAAATTACATTACAGATGACCACATTATCAGTGCCCGGATATGATTTTTATTACAAAAAAATAAATTAGAAAGTTTTCTTGTCTTTATGACAACAGCATAAGTTATAGAACTGTTTTTTTCAATAGACTGTAAATTAAAGAGATCAAGCAAGCAAACATCATTCATTTCATGCAAGTGTTTAAAAAGAAGGAAAAAAAAATTATATAACCTAATTGAACTGAGTGCAAATGTTTTAAACAATATTCCAAGTTGTTCTTCAATCAGAATTGAGAAACTCCCATCACTAAGAAAAATGCAATGCATGGTTCCCAGGCCACAAAAAGACATCTGAAAAAAGAATATATATATTTTTTTCTGCACTGGTGGTGTTGTGTTTCTAGTTATCATGAATTCTTACTTTTATTATTCACCTCTCGCTTGTACAATATTGAAATAAATTATACAAGCTCCTCGCATGATCCCAGAAGTGCAAAATTCTAGTTAGTCAGTGAAAGCACAAGTTAGATTCCACTGTCAAGACTTTGAAATAAAATAATTCCACTAATAAATTGAATTAAGAAACTAACATACCCATAAATGATCAGTTACTACTTTATCTGCATTTTCCTTTCTATAACTTTTATACATTCCAGAAACTACTTCTAGGATACATTTTTATTACATTATGCTGTTAAACTCATATGTGAATAATCTTTTCTCTGTAACTTAAAATGAAGAGGAACTGAAGTTTTTATGTACTTCTAAACACCAACCACTTTCATCCTATTAAAATATTTAGAAGCACGACAGCCTTAAGAATTTCTGGCAAATATTTTGCTGCTTATGTTGTTGTCCAGAGGAACTGTACATCTGTACCAGAAAGCCAAAACCATCAATACTGGAGAACTGTTAGAAAGCTTAAATAAAACCCTCTGATAAATCACATAGTTTAAGCACATTGGGGAATTTATTGCCTTACTTAGGTCATTTTTAGACCAATGCATCTTCATTTGTTTGAATGGAACTAATCTTACATTATGTATGAATTGGTGAGAAAGAGTATGGCAAATCCTGTAAATAAAGAACTCTCCATTCAGTGGGAGAACTAAAATTTAAAGAAATGGAAAGAAAACCAGATGAAAATAAAAATAGATTAACTTCAGTTAGCTTAACTAATATAAAATTTTAACAGAAGTTTTGCAGGACAGTTCCTGAGTCTGCAATGAATTTTTTTCTCAATATTTAAGATGACACTAATTTTTCCTTCCACCATAGCCTCCTGCCAGCAAACACTACCTATTTTTATAAGTGTGAGGATTAAATACACCCCATTCATTCTGAACAGCCACTTCTATTGCCTCGCTGCTTGTCCATGAGGCAGAAGTGTTATAAATGACCAAAGAATTGTGAAGGGAAAACATCTGCTGACCTCCAAACTGCTGAAACAAGTTGCTCAAAAGTAACCTAGAATCATTAGAATATCATTAACATGGTAAAAAATCCACCCTTGGGTAGGAGAAGCCCTCTCCCCACAGAACAAGTATAGTAAAACTAAAGAGGATGCTGTGTCTTTACACGAACCACCTCACACCTGTTTCTGCACACAGTAAAAATGAACTAATACCTGCAACAAATATTGAAGATCAACAAATATTCTGTGCAGGTATTGGCTCTTTGAACCCAGATTTGGGATAAGAGCAGGAGCACGTTCCTGTGGTACCATTATGCATCTTTAGAAATGCCACCAATGGGGAACTGGAGTAACCTTGCACATCTCTAGGTTTCTCAAGTTGATTCACTCTTCTGTATTATTTCTTTTCTATTATTTTAAATCCACAAAAAGTGCCTTTAAAAGTAAAATGATATAAAAACAGCTCGATCATTAAATACTCCTCCCATTTTGTTTGGCAATTTGCAATGAAAGCACCTCCCATTTTTGTTTTTTGCTTTTGTGTGAAGCAAAGCACCTTAAGTCAATTAAGTCACTGGCAACACTGAACCTGGCTTTTCACATACTACTGGTTTCAGTTTGTAGAAAAAAAAAAATCAATTAGGACTTCTATAATAGAATGCTAACAACTGGACTGTATTAAATACAGTGCTCAGAAATAGGCTTTCTTACAAAGGCAACTTCTGTAGCAGTTAGAAATTCCAGTACATTAATACTGAATAAAGCATAGTTAATATTTCAAAAATTTTACAAAACTTAACATTTATGTCTCATTAGTTGCCGTGCTAATATTACCATTGGAATTTGCTGGCTTCGTATTCTCTTGGTGATTTTCACAGCAACTGTTTATATTTCCATATGTGACTTTTCTAGGTCCTCAGAGTGTTTTTCCTGAGGTTGCAGCTGGAAGTGACCACATCAACCTTGCTCAGTATTCACTGTTCTGCTCTATAACTGGTGCTTGGGCGGGTGGTGGTGGTAAAAGCATCGGTTCGCTGCTGTTAAACATTACCTTATTCCTTCCATGCTGTTTTTTCCATCTGAGCTAAAGATACTTCATCCACTTGCAAAGCATTCCTAATGACTGACAGTCAGCAGGATCCTGATTTGTGAGCAGCTTCCAATAAAACTGAAACTTTGAAAGGAGAACCTTAGATTTTAAATCACATTCACTATTTATTTCACATCAACACCTATAGAACTCAGTTCAGAAGTAGCTGAGTCTCATTCTCAAAAGAGAAAGGAATCTAAGCCCTAAATGAGTCTGGGTACACCTACCCTGCTGTTTATCCAGATCCTCAGCAATGCCATTGACTCACTGAGCTACTTCTTGACAGTTCTTTATTTTGAGAGGTACAAAATCTTCTGACAGATACATAATTGAGAAACCCTGGGAAGAAATGTTATTTTGTTTCAGCATCTGCTCTATAAATGAAGATAAACAGACCAGATTTCTAGTTCCACAAAATAAGACAGCTCTTCTTTATTTCAAAAAGAGTGACACAAAAGACACAGCAAGAGTATGTACACTAAACTGGCTTGTAGGGCAAGTGCAGAGCCACTCACTGGTTCCCATGTTCTCTGATACTTGTTGTTTGTTCAGATCTTGGTTTTCATTCACGACAGATCTTCTTGGACACTTTTAGGTGTTATAGGCAGAAGCTCGATCACTGTAGCAAGAACATTTTACAGATATAATTCCAGGCTTTGACAAACAGAATTCCAAACCATATTAAGTCAAAAATGGAAGCCTCTGCTTAGATGTTCTGTTGGTACTGGGCACAGGTTACTGTAAGGATTGCTCTGTCTCAGTTGCTGCTACACGGGCTGGGCTTCTCTACCCTTCTGATTTTTATTTCTGTGATTTCTGGCCTTTTACACCACAGAAAATTAGTGATTCAGAGAAGAGAATGGAAATTAGCACTGTCATTTGTATCTGTACACTGACAAATGGACTGTTAAGCTTGTGTAACATTTGGAGAACGTTTTTTTCATTCCTTAGATGAGATTTGTTAGCAGGGGATTGGAAATGCACTGTGATCCTTCTCCAGTTGGTTTCCTTCCTCAGTAGATTTTTTTCCTCACATTTCCTCTCTCTTGGATATTCCCTTTTTCAATCAAAGGATTACTAATAAGGATGAAACTATTTTTGATCATGCAAGGCTTTTTTTTCACTGAGATGACAGCAGATCCTATAAGATCGGATGTGGCACTAATGGTGACAGCAGGTTGTGATGCAGGAAAGGAGCACCTACTACAGCCTTGAGGGAAGAGAGTCTCTCTCTTTCCATGTTCAGTTTTCTCATGTCTTTTGAAATTGGGGAGGAGAAAGTATTCCTTCCTTCCGTGAGGTTTTAAACGCAGCCACAAACACAGTTTCCTCACCCCAGTTATTCCACGGAGAGAAATTTCCAATTACTTGGCAGATCAAGAAAGAATATCCAAAGGGGGTCTGAACCTAAGTGCAGCTTTTCCTCTCCTTAGCATTTGCAGATCCTCCCCACAGAGAAGAAGGCTGCAGTCCAGGAAGCCACGGGGAACTGCTCATGGCACTGGTTTTCTCTGGGAGACAGCAACATCACCGAGATTAGAACACAACCAGCCAAACAAAGCACAGCACATCAGGAACCCCTATTTCTGCAGGGGAATCCAGGAGGAGACAGTGCACTAAAGCTTGAAGAGTGTGGTGTCTTTTACTCTGCCTCATACATTTTTTTTTTTGAACAACATGAGGCTCATAAACACTCACACCATCTGGTGTAACATACAGCAGCAGGAGATGGAGCTTATTAGCTATTGCTTCCTTCCGCTTGTACACAGCCCAGAAATGTGAAGGACCTTTAAATCCACCCCGACTGAAAGCTGAGTCCCTTTCAGGAGACAGTATGAGGGATATATTGTGTGTCCTCACACAGCCATCACTTCTTCACTGCAATTCCAAGTCCCTACTCTAAAGTTGGCAGGTACAAAACGCACTTAAATTATCAGATGATTTTCTAAAATTAGCAAAATAATGTTGTAGACAACATTAGAAGTCTAAAATTTCCATGTCTGGCATTTGAAAACAACTGAAAAAAGATTCTAATATACAAAATACCTCAACAGTTTTGATACAAGCTCTGTCTAGTAATGGCATGTTACCAGAAGTCTTCTATGTTATTTTTGCATTTTCTTCCTTAAATTATGGAACTTGAAGAAACGTGCTTGCAAAAATAATTTATTTCCTTTGTAATCAGACTGTTGCTACCTTCCCCTTCCATTACTCAGCCACTGTGCTACAATCATCTTCCACAACAACTCAATATACAGCTCTTAACAAATCATGCAACATAAAGGTTAAAAAACCCCAAAATATTCCCATCCTTCATTAATCCGCAAACGTCATCATAAAGAAAACAGTGGGAACAAGAGAAGTAAATAAGTATCCAACTGAAGAGTTCAAAATGACCACATTTCTAAAAGCCTGTACAGCAGTAGTTCTTTCAAGAGATTTGTTTTTCCTTTTAATTTTATATTTTTCTCTTATCCTTTTCAAGACTAATGATCTCCCCTCCAGCTGCAAACATTAAAAAATGTGTTTTACCACGTCCTGTTTACAGGTCAATAAATAGCCATTATAATATTCATTATTCTGATAGTCTTGGTCACATGAATCCTACTGGCAAAGGCTCCACAATATGCAGCTAGCAGGTAGAGCTATTTTGAACTGTTCTACTCTACTGCATCGACCACCAGGTTAGCACTGATAGCACTTGAGCTCTGCCTTCTTAATAGCAACAGGAGTTTGGGGGTGCTCCCTGAGAAATATTCACTTCATTAACTGCTCTTTGTGGAAGTTTAAAAGCACAGAGTCCTAAATTCATCCAAGTAAATGCTCCAAATCGCTATTAAAATAATGAAAAAACCCCAGCAGCTCTTGTGCCACCAATTTCCTCTGGGTGGGCTCACAAACCCACAAACTTGTGGTCTGTTAGAGTGTTATTCTAGTGCTATACAGAACAGATTAAGGGGTGAAGCTAATAAAGATTGGCTCATTTATCTTTACACATCATTTAAAAATAAAGTAAATGAAACAAAAAGCATCTGCTATATACAGCCCAAATTCAGCTCTCCATACTCCTAGTACAGACAACAAAGCAGATTTGCTGCCCTGGATGGATTTACATAATTCTGAAATCAGAGGAGAATATGGCTATTATGTAAAAAGCTTTTGCTACTTCACAGATGACAAAAAAACACCATGACATTTTCCTGACAGGACAATTTCCTACCAGTGCTTGTCAGCACACCTTATATTTATATCTATGATGAGAAGTAAAACTGGTTTTGACTGGTCATATGATGTTAAGAGTTACATGTGTTCAAATCTTCCTTCCTGGTAAACCACAATCTGCTGAACTTCAAAGCACAGCAAAACAGAATGCCAGCTTCTGCAGCTCACCTGTAGTTTTTCCTCTCTAGGGTAATTAAGAGCCTTTCAGGAAGAGAACATTTCTATTGCCTACCTATCCTCACCATCGCTACAACATTTAAAACATTTAATATGTTACCAATCTGCAGCTTTTGTATTAGGACAAAGTTTTCCTTGATTCTTTGGCTAAAAGCAGAAGAGCTGGATTCTTTGTGAAGCATCTTAAAAAGCAACTTCCTAGAATACTAGCAGTGCTGATTTTTACACACAGATTTACCAGAAAATATTAGCTGTTGGATCCTCTTGCTAGGAATAACTCCAGTTTGCCTTGCCCCTAATGCAGTTCAATATATTTATCTTGCCAGGAAATAACATGTTTGTCTAACCAGAAATCTACTGCCTTATGCTCCTATTGTTACTGATCAATAAACTTTATCATGCCAATGACTCAGTCCCTGATGCTTATCCTATCAGGAATACATTCCTCTAAACTAGTGTTTTCTACAAATCTATAATTAACCTAAAAGCCATGAAGCTTTTTTGTCCTGTCAGCATTTATAGAATATTTCATATTTACTTTGGTGGAAACAGAGAAATCTGTGGAAAGAAACACTTCTAATGATGTAAATGTCACAAAAAAAAGCTAGAAGTGCAATCTATGTATGGCACAACTAGGAAAACTTTTTCCTCACATCCAGGTCCATCAATGAATTTCCTAGCAAGAAGAGGATTTCTGGCAACATCTGCCAGGTCTACCCCATCTCTTTCAAGGACAAAACACCGTGTTTACCAATTCTTCCAAGAATTCATTTACTATGTTTGCCAATATCCCCAAACTATATGATATTGGGTCTGCAAGGAATTTATTTTGTAAGATGATCTTGCCAGGATGAGATACTGCAGATTTAAATATCTTCAGACAAAGAGGAGTTCATACATTCCAGTGACTAAGAGAAGGCCTTTTAAGATGTACACATTATACAACTAGGACTGACTCTTCAGGAGTCAACAACGCTGTCAGGGGAGCTTTCTACTCCTCACATTGACCTCTTAGGGCAGTAAAACTCACGCTCAGCTTGAAACAGTTTGTGGCATTATTTGTTAAATCTGGAATTGTCAGGTAACTCTGAGTTTCTGATGCAAATAATTCCAGACACACAATTTATCTTGCACTGGCTTTTCCACGAGGGACATCAGTACCAGACCTCAAGAATAACTCCTGGGAATCACTGCTTAATCAGTAGATCAACTCACTGCTTACTGGTGTTTGGTAGTGAGTGGGTGGTGGTGGGGTGTCTGCTTTAGGGTTGACTTGGTTGATTTCTTTCATATTTCTATCTATAAGATGTGTGAAAGCAACAAATAAATCATTCTGCTTTGAAGAATAAGATGTGAGGTGCAATTTATGGAAGTGTAAGGAGTACGAAAATACTGAAGCACTGAAACATTAGATATTTGGGTATTGCTCTCAATCTTTAAAACAATTTTTAAAAAAATAATTTTCCTGATCACATGGCCTTTCAAAAGCTTCAACATAAAAAAAAAAATGCTTCAGAAAATACTAACAGTGCTATTCAATTCTGTAGGATCTAACTGAGAACTCTGAAAATGTTTCCCCTGAGCTCATGCCATGTAGAGTCCTGGTTTATTTATATTTGGGTATTGCTCTCAATCTTTAAAACAATTTTTAAAAAAATAATTTTCCTGATCACATGGCCTTTCAAAAGCTTCAACATAAAAAAAAAAATGCTTCAGAAAATACTAACAGTGCTATTCAATTCTGTAGGATCTATCTGAGAACTCTGAAAATGTTTCCCCTGAGCTCATGCCATGTAGAGTCCTGGTTTATACAGATTGTCTATATATGCAAACACATAAATACCCACACAATGATTTTACAGAATATGAGATTTCAGCTGAAGCTTTACATAGAAATAAAATCTCAATATTGACAGTAACAATGAAATAGCTGATTTGCTCATAACAAAAACCTTCACAGGAATCGCTGAGATGCATCAGCATTTTGAGCAATAAATCACATTTTACTCTGAAGCTGTTTACTAAATTCAGATGACTGCCCAGTTGAATTTTTATAACCAACCATGCTTAAGTAGCCCATACAAATTCTTCCAGGTTCCATGAACATCTAAATAGCTGATTCTTTTCACAAAGCTAACTAGATCAGTACAGATAATCCTATACTTGTGCCTATTACAAGCTTCTCTTTATTCATTTTATTTTGTATTCTGAAACAATTGTCATCTCCCATTCCACCATTAGAGCTCATTTGATGGCGCTCTCACTCTTCATCATCACTTCATTCAGGATTGTTACTATGTCTATTTTCTCACTTATTCTCACACCTTTTGTAGATGAAGTTCATGGATTTTATTCTCACTGTGCAATCCATTAATTCATCACACATTAAATACAGGCTACTACCTCAGTTGTAGCTCGTGAAGAATGTTCTGTCACTACCTGGGGATACAATTAGGGATGTCCCTCTAGCTTTAATATGTAGAATTTGTTTCTGCAATAATCTTAAGCCACGGCGAGGTACAGAGCTCTCCTTGCAGAACAGTCCTCTTTGGAAAGGGATGCTGCTGCAGGGCTTTGGGGGTTGATTTTTTTTGGGTTTTATTTTTACATTCCAAAGATGTGCTGAACACAAGAAAAACTTTGTTAAAGACTTTGATGAGGGATTTTAGAAAAGAACAAATTTAAAAGAAATTCCGTCTACAGTTTTATGGATTCGTGCCAGATTCAGAATCCAAAACTGAACTTTTTTTTTTTTCCCCAATATTGATTAAGCAACTACCAAGAACCACCAAGAACTCCCCAGCTCCCAGGCCCCACGCCGTGAAACTCTGTGTGCTTTTGGAAGTAACTCTCTAGAACTGTAATCACATCAGACTCTGGCTGAGCTCTGAAACGTTACACTCAGCTTTACAAACTTTTTGCTCATTTGAATTTCGAGCTCAACCAGTTTTATGTTTTCAATCTGTGCTGGTTGCCAAGACAAACATTTAGATTCAATTTGTGGCAGAGGAAAACTGTATGATATAAATCACTAGACAGCTATAGGGCTGAATTGCCAGGAAGCCAAACAGAAATACTTAGCAGTGCAATTACTAACTCATTTATACCAAACTGAATTTGTCACAGGAGACATTTCTGATTTTCAGTACAACAAGCAAAGTTCAACTTCATCCTTAAAAGAATATACTTTAAAAAACACTTTTATGCTCAATAACACAATAAAGCAAGAAGTATATATTAAAGAATAATATACTGCCCTACACAGTTCAGGAAAGAAGGTGCCTGAAGTATTCAAGTACTACCCTGTATACTGATAAAATACTGTAGAGGCTTAAGTAATTTTCTACAAACATGGACATCAAAAGGCTCATACTGCAGTTTGAAGTGGCATAAGACTTTGTTTCCAAGAAGAAAAATACCAAAGCTTGTAAAATGAAATATTGTATGAATCTGCAGAACTTCCATAAATATTAATTTGAATGGAAAAATCTTGGGGCATATATTTCCAATAAAATCATGTGTACAACATGAGTGTAAAATACCTGCTTGCCTGTGCAAGCATAAATCTGATGCCTAACAGGCCAGTCCTGAGCGAGGTAAGTTCATGCCTGACAACTTCTTGCACAAATGCACACTAATTTGACCGTTTCTCCAAAATTATTAATGCAATTGCTTTCAGAGGCACTGTTCTGGAACAATAAATGCAACCTATGTCACACAAGCTGGTTTCTTATGCCTACTACAGAGTGATTGCAGTCCTTTCATATGTACATGCCCAAGGTTGTGATACACAAACACCAACAGCAGCAAAGCTTTGGGAGCAGGGAGCTCTTCAGAGGCCCAGGTCAATGCAGAGGTTATCCTTTCAAAGCCACAGTTATCAGAAATGATGTAGTTGCTTTAAGCAGATCTACAAGTACATTTAACATCATCTCCAGTTACAACAGCATAACCACATCATAGCTAACCAAACCCTCATAACATCTTCAAGATCAAGTAATTTACAAAGAATCAAACGTGTAAGCTGAATTTTCTCTGAAATGCTTTGTTGAAATCTGTATTCATGACTCTTTCTTTCCCACTACTGCAGTTTTGTAACACTTTGGAGGAAATATATGTACATGGATTGAGGCTGCCTCTGGCAGCTAGGTGTTATTTCTCCCATGAATTGTATGTACTTTCAGACAACACCAATATTATGAAAGTAACTTGATTCAGAATATCTGCAGTGAAAACAAACAAACAAAAAGGCTGTAAGAGCTATGTAGCACAGCTATTCTAATTTTTGCGTTAATTTACACATCATAGAGGAGAAAAATTTTCCATCTTCAAAAAGCCTATTTTTAATTTTCTTCTAAAAAAGACAATTATTCTGATTAATAGTCAGAAAATGGAAGAATGCTTTTCTGAGTAGGTGGTGAGGGACTGGGTTGTTTGGGAGGGGCTGCTGGGTTTTTATGTGGCTTAGGTTTTGAGGGTTTTTTTTTAGGGGTGGGGGTGTGTTTGATTGGTTGTTTTTTTTGGTGTTGTTCTCTTAATAAGTACTAAAATTTTTTAGCTGAGAAATACTGGTCACACTATAATGGATCAATTTAACCATTTCCTTGAAAAGCAGGGACTGACTGCCCTGGAACCCTGTTGCTGTCACCTTCAAGGGGACAGAGCTCTCACTGCTTCTTACCCACACTCCAATTCCTAAAAGTCCTCCCCCTACCCCACCATCCTGCCCAACTTTGTGACAGAGCTAAAAACAACAGATATGCCACTTTTCTGTACAAAATGGGTTAAATGTAGCACATGGGTTCCCATGAGCAGCAGTCTTATCAGGGAACACTGCAGCAAATTCTGTTTCCTTCCATTTCTTTAGTCTTTAACCAAACTGTGGCTTTCCTAACCTCAGCTCAAACCACCTCAGCAGGCTCTGAAATATCTGTCCTGGACTTCTTTCTGTATCATGCACTGTTGGCTTTTTTCTTACAATACACAAATTATCTTCAGTTTTTAAATGACTTGGTTACTCTGATCAGAAATTTTGTTAAGAGAATTGCTGCATTTGAATTCACTCACAGGCTTTGGAAGCACAGGCAGATAGCCTACAACTGCAACACTGATTTTATACCAAAATGCACACAACAGATGCAAAGGTAGTAAATAATCAGTCAACATTATCAAGAAGAGCAGCTACTACTGAAGAAATCTTTATCTACAGCTATCTCGTGATGCTCTCCCAGAATACCACTCAGTCCATCCTGCTAGAAAAAAATTTTACCTCAAAATAATATTTCCTAAATTTCTGACGTCACAGTATGGTTAAAAAATACGTAAAAAGTGAATTGTCACTACAAGCCTTTAAAAGCAAAATGTTTGCTTGCCTGCTGAAAATATGATATTGTTTTGTAGTAAGTAACCAGAAAGTAATAACTGTAAAGAGGCCATAAAATAAACAATTTACCTTGCGTGGACTGGTCAATGTTCTTCCTTTTTCTGCTATGGCTGTTATAATTAAGCCTTAGCTCTTGGCTGTACTCATTCAGAGTTTCTCTTGAGTCATACGCTTGCCTTTGCTTTCCCCCATCCTCACTTTCATCTGAAGAACTCGTGTAAGTTAAATCCACCTCGTGTTTAACTTTTGACAGTGGCTGGTAGGGTTTGCAGTCCATCTGCTCCATCTCTGGTTAAATAGGCTCAAAGTCATGAAAACAAGCAACTGGAACTCCTCAAGAAAATAGTCCTGGAATACAAACAAACAACAATAACCCATCTCAGATATTATATATAAATTTAGCTCATAAAGGCCTAATTTTATTTTTAGTTGATATAAACCAATTAAATTTTATTCATGCCACTATAATGCAGGAAAGAGTCTGCACATATTTTGTTGTTTCACTTTTGAAAAATAAAATTAAAATAACAACAACTTAAAGAGGGGAAAAAAAAAAATCTTAAGCACTATCCCATCAGACCAAGCAATAATTGTATCTTATGCACAAAGTAAGGTAATATTTGATATTAAAGCTAAGATGGAACAGTTACTGTTTCTCTAAAGGGATTCATATTCATCTTAAGTGAAAATAACATTTTATATCTTTTAAAATATGAAGTCTAGAAAACAGAAAGCTCTGTTTTTAAATATTTTGCTGTAAAATAAATAACAATTAAACAAGAGACTTCACACTTCAGAAAACCACCACACTTAGTAAAAACAAAACTACACCACACTGTTACTCCACAGGAACATGCAGTGGTTCATTTCCCTTTTAGATTGTGTGGACATCTCAATAGGAAGAAGCTTCCACCCTGCAATGCCCTTTTCCCTCTGCATCTCCTGTCGAAACTCATACCAACTTGGGGGCTCTGGTGACCTCAATCCAGCCTTCCAAACTAGAGCCTGCAGTTTTGGGTATCACTACAATGATGTTCAAATCCAGTATCATGAAAATCAAGAGGGTTGCAGCTGTACATGCAAGTCGTCCTGTAACCCTGCCTTCGTGACACTGTTTCCAACGTTAATTTTAAGGCAAACTCTAAGATGAAATAACAGAGATTGGGGCACACCTTTCACAGCAGCATGGTTCAAATGGGGGGCTCTCCTAAAGTAAGTTTGGTTGTTTTTTTTTTCTTGATTAACAGATGTTATTAACCTAGAAAAAGAAATGCCACGCAAAAGGTGGCTGTAAATATTATTGCAGTCACGCTAGAAGACCAAAACCATAGAAGTTGAAAAAAGATTTTGCTTAATTAAATAGCAGTGGTTCACAGCTTCCTAATGATTTTAAGGTAAAGTAGCAGAGGGAAGTATTTTTAATACCGAATTTAATATTAGCCCATTTCCCATCTGTAACAGGACTTGTAACCCCATACACTGCCAGTTGTGAGCATGTAATATGAATCTCCAAAAACAACCACACAGGAAGTGAAAACACATACACAAGTATATAAAACCCCCCAGCAAGCTCTTGTTAGAGGGCTATGGAGATGAGTTTAACTTCTGAATTGTCTGAATTTTTGAGAAACAATTGATAGTAGCTATTTCTGTGTTCCATCACAGCAAAACATCTCCTGCTTGTGTGTCCTCCCAGTACTTTTGAAAGGACCACAATCCTGAGCAAGAACGGAAAACACCACGCATGGCATGAAGAAGGAATAAGGCTTCTAACATAGCAACAGGAGAACGCTTGCGGGGATGGCAGGAAGGGAGACAGGCCACTATAGCAGGAGAAACATGGTGCACTCTACAATTAAAACAGTAAACCCGGAGTTCACATCTCCTGCTCAACAAAGTGCGCTTGAAAGCACCAAGTCAATAAAAACACCTCTTCCAGAGAGACTACTAAAAAGACAAACTAAGGAGCTGTAAGTCTGCCAGAGACCACGGCTGGCTGACAAGTGGGTCATGGACCTTCAGCTACAAACACAAGTTCTTGTGCTCTGGATTGACTGCACCACATCAAGGTAGTGTTAAAAACCTGTAGGGAAGTTACTAACCAACGCTCTTTGCTTCTCAAAAGCTATTTGCCTAAATAATTTACTGTTATTTGCCAAGCTTGCCTATGATTGCCTAAGAGGTTCAGTACTTATTTGATGAGTTGCTTTAATAGCCTGATCATCCACAGAAGAACGCAAAGGTGCTGTGACTTACAAGCACAGAGCTGGCTTAAAAGATTACCTGATGACTCTGTAGAAATGGTTACTGACAGAAAAAAAGCCTTCCTATATATCCTGTCTGACAGAACAAACCCAGACAATGCTACAGAAGCCAGGGAAAAATGAAGAGAAATTAAGGGCCGTGACTAAGAAGATGCAGCAGACAAGAAATAAATTTTGCCACGAAGGCAACAAGTGCAAGTAGCCTGAGACACACGTGGTACCTCCTGCTTCCAAAAGGGCAAAGCTGTGAACCCAATGCATTGAGCTCGTTACTGGAAAAATTAGCAATATATTTATGCACCTTGACTCGCAGAAAAATAATTACCCAGAACTTCCTCCTAAAAGATAACCTTGCTGTGCATCTATTTCATGGGAGATTTCAATAGTCATCTTTTTTAAAAACAAGTAATAGCAATTTATTAGGATCTACAGAGTCCTGTAAAATTTAGGCTGCAGAAAACCAACTACTTAACAAAGATTCTTACTCTTTTAGCAACCAAAATCTTCACTTTTTGTGAGAATACTCTGTAGCAGAAATCTATTTAATGATGTTAAGCGAAGCAGCAGACTGAATCATTTAATATAAGCCATTAATATTAGATTCATCACATAGCCCAAGTCTTCACTTTCCCTGTGTGACTTTCATAAGTGCCTTCTTCTCACACATAAGGATGTGCATTTTCTCAAATCTCTTCTCATCCCATCTCAACCCAATTTTACCCAAGCCATCTAAACCACAGTGATGCTAGTGGCTCATACAAGGGCTGGAGATACACCACCAGAGCATCAAATCTCACAGTCGAGTTCCACTTTCTTCCCCACGTGGACTAAACTTGTGCTTCCTTTGTTTTTGCTTGGGGCATTAATGCCTCATAAATCCACAGCTACCTGACCTGATCGGAAAGCAGGTGATAAATCTCTTGCAAGAACTGGAAAAATACTTCATAAAATTTTTCATCAAAAGATGTTTTTAAGAATCAGGAACTCATGATAAAAAAAAAACAAAAAAAACACATCAAATCCTCAAGCTTTTCTACAGCAAGAGATTCACTTAAATTCAACAAATGATGGTATGCTATGATAACTTGAATTTAAACACTGGCAATCAAATATTTTAACCACTTTTCCTATATTGTTTGGTAAAATACCTCACAATAAGCAACTTAAAATACTGGAATAGGGCAGAAGTATAAAGAATATTGCCTGGATGTTTACACAGGTTTCTCCAAATAACTGGCCTTCAGGTAACTAAACAAAGCACCCAGCTGATCAATACCAAGTTGACCTTGTCAGCAAAATGATAAAGTCTCATAAAAGGTTACAGTTCCTGTAAGTGACCTTTGAGTAAGTGTCTTAATCCTATTCTCCTCACAAAGACTAGCACTTTTTTGACCTTTACATCACTCTTCTGTCATTCAAAGGTTTCACAAAATATTTAACCCCCCAAATTTTATAATATATATAAGTAGCATGTTTTTCATAAACATATAAATACATGAAATATGTATTTGAGCATTGAATAACAAGGAATTCTCAACCATACTTTAAAATAGGCATCCTATACAGTTTATAGCTAGGTTTGTAGAAGAATACACAACTAATTATTGAAATTCACAACAGAGCACTTCTGCAAATTCATTTTAAAAAGTCAAAAAGCCCCATTACATGGGAACCCACCACCTTTTACATCACAGAACTAATTTAACTATGTATACAGATTTATATTTTCCATGTATGATTTATGCAACTTTCTAACTGCATGTCGTACATGTTATTAGAAACTATTTTCACATTTCACTTGCATCAAACCCCTCTTTACATCAACCACCTAACCTTCACCTTCTGCTTGGGTCAGAACCCTGCTTGTGCTGAAGCAGGGCAGTATTAGGATAACTGTGGCTTAGGAGAGAGCCTGTGATGAGGGTGTCTGCAGCACATGTACTAATCAATAGGTATTTTATAAGAAAAGTCACTGTATGCATTTGCACTGTGTAGAGGCTTTGTACTCAAATGCAGCGATGCCACAAACATCACCTTACTTCAGCAGTGCTTTGTGTAAATTATCAGGCTGCTCTGATAGGGTGCCCATTCAATGAGTGAATTTCCATACCGATTACCCACCATCAACCCCATCAAATCACCAGTGCCATGCCCAGCTGGTTACCAGTAAGTCCAGACTTATTTAGAGGGCAGGAGAAGGATGATAACGAGTGCCATGCAGTTGAACAGGCTCTTCCAGAAGCATGCAAGAGTAAAACCATGAAGAACTGTAACCATTTTTTGTCTCAACTACCCATTATGTCCAATAATCAGGCATTCCAAACTACATCAATTAAAATGTAATTGCCGTTTTGATGCTAAAATATAACTAGAAAATGATCCTTGTTTGCATATATTCAATATCTAAATTCAGAAGGCAGCCTCCTGTAATTCTGTTTTTCATTCTCAGAGGGCAGTTCAATCAAGTACAAACCCCAGCTCCACAATTGCTCAATTCTCTCCTATATTTCTTCTCTTTCAATACGTACCCTTATCTGAAAGCTACCATTTGCTTATTATTACCTTTTCAGACCCCTGGTTTCTGAAAAAGAACTACTAAGCAGGTATTTCAGCTCCACATCGCTGAAGGCAAAAAGGTGAGTACCTTTATTCTGCAAGGCTTCTCTGAAATACAGAACTAAAATATGAAAGGCAAAACAATGCAAACACTCCCGATTAAAACCTTGGAGAAATACAACACCAAGAAAAAAAAAAAAAAGTGGAGAAAATATTCTGACCTTGTGCATACCTTCAAAACTATATCCCTCAAATATTTGTTTAGGTATTGTAAACAAAGGAGGTCCTTATGTCAGCCTTGAAGTTCTCTGTTCTACAGAATATTTATGCACACAAGAAATACACCAGCTGAAAGAGCTGAGCAGCAGCAGAGCAGGAACAAATTATGATTTTTAGATGATGCATGGAACAAAATAGCACTATAAAGAAATATGCAAAGTCTGCACAGTCTGCAGGATGGAAGCAGATACTTTGCACTGGAAGGAAAAATAATCATACTAAAATCAAGAAAGTAATTGAAATCAATCCCTAGAAGAATAACTGAAGAAAGACAATTCAAAAAACCAAAAAAAAAAAGCCCCACACCAAACCACCACTCATACACAAAAATCCCACCCAAAACCAGAGACAACTTAAAATTCCCGTGAACATTTTCTGTGGATTCTGAATTACCAACACATCAAAAGATGTTTGAAGATGACAAAGTATGGATCACCAAGCATGACATGCCTGGTGCTTCTCTGTGCATGGGAGAGATTGTGACATACTAAGACATTGTGTTATTCCTGTGAGTGGACTACATAGTACCTCTTAAGAAGAGCAGATGCACAAATTAAAATAAACAATGGGAGAATACAGGGGGTTTATATATATACATATATATATATATTACATATATAAATGCAGTTTTCAGGGACATATCATGATTTTCACATGTTCCCTAGAGGATGTGCTGGGTTAACCTATGGATGGAATACACTTGCCCATGCATTTTTATCTGTCATAGGGATAGATGCAAGTGCAATAATGTTCATTTTTCACATTTTCTGATCTTCATTTAAAATTAGTCCAAGTCTAATTTAATTCTAAAGTAATTCAAAGCACTGCCCATTTTATCCAAAGCGTCAGAAAGGAAACACCACAGGATAAAACTGTGAAGCAAGTCAGGTAGCTGCAGTATTTTGTGGCATATGGCAAGACTGGAAGTGAACGGAAAAACATACGTTATGTCAGCTACTCAACTGTGCTGCAGAATTCTTGGCCAACACGTGCCCTTCACTTTACTTGGAGAATTGCCACCGACTGTAAAAATCACACAGCTCCCTAATGTATTCTTTTGGAAACCCATCATTTGATGTTAGTGAGCCTAAGGAATGGAGGTTCAAGGACAAAAGATCAAGCTCTACTGCTGTGGGACAAAGTACATCACTAATTCAGGGTTATATATCCTGGACAGGCTGATTATCCCCTGAACTTCAAGTCTTTCTGAAGAACTGTACTTTAGGAAATACAATTCCTGATTACTCCTGATGTGAGCTTTTAATTTTGAATAATTAAAACATTGTGAAGTGTCCCAGCATCTCGATACTTCAACCAGGAATCCTGCAGAACATGAAGTGTAGGCTTATGTAAAACCAGTCAAGTGCTTGATATTTAGAGTTTTGGTACATGTCATCCAAGGCCTTTACAATCCAATTCCTAACTGTATGGCAGGGAAAATATAAGGAAAAAGGTAAAGGAATTTTGGCCTATATAAGAGTGTAGGTTCAACATTCCTATATGGACATCTCAGAAGTTTTTTTCTCCAGGGAGGATATACTGCCAAAGCTGCATTTTCATAGTAAAAGACATTATTGGAAGAGAACAGCATTTAAAAAAGGGACATTCCCCCTCACATTTAAGTATGCCTGGGACAACCAAGCTTTGTCTCATAGGACAGGACATTTCCAATATGTACTAGTCACTTCTTTGTACTAAATATACCCAGATAAGTGTTAAAATGCTTGTCAACGGAAGCTCAGGCTGCTCTCCACTATGATGATTACCATTTTGGTCTCAAGAGCATAATTTTGCATTGTAAAAACCTAAAACTAGAAGAGTCCACTTTGTAATAAAGCTCTGTGAAACCAGTTTAATCTTGGAGCTCTTCTGAACCAAAGAGACAAATAATATCCCAATGTTTTTTTCTATATATACACTGCCTAAGTGCCCTCAGTTACCTAACAATGTAAGACAATATTGAGGTGTACATGTACTTATGTATATTCAGGTAGGAGAAATGGAATCTTCATGTCATCTAGAGTAAAGCAAATATTGTCCTTTGGAAGGTACCCTGTTTTAAAACACATCCACATGTGAGTATTCCATTCATTTACATGTAACAAAAAAAACCTGAATTGTGCTTTGGCCATTTGTTGACAATGCAAATTGTACAGCCATCAAATTGAGATTATTGCTGTGCCTCTTCTCCAACTGTGTGCTTAATTAAGAAGACCCAGTAAGACCTAATTAGCAACAATGTAATTTTTAAAATCCAATTTAGTTGCTCAGAGATTACAAAAATTGAAAATAACATGTTCCATTTAGATATTATTAATTTTTTGAGATACCAATTTAAATTCTGTATCACAATAAGGTTTGCACATGAGAATAATTCACAACACATCAATACCATGGAACATCTCAAAAACAGTTCAAGTATTAGACTGTCACTTGTACTACGATGCCTTGGCAACGGCACTTCAAAAACATCAGCTGACAATCTTGTCTACATTTTATCTTTTCCTGTTTCTAATTAGAATAAAGAAAGAAGTCTTCATTGAACCAGCTACTTTTATTGACCAAGGTATTTATAGACCTGCATAAGAGCGAGTCTAAATACCATGACATTGTTGAGACAAAATATTTGATCAGCTGACATCACAGTAAACAAAGGTACAAAAAGGGAATTTTCTTGTTACATTTTTTTTTCTCCTGGTATTATTATGTCCTCTCTAAGAGAGATCCCACAAAATGTTGTGGTCCACCTCAGAGGGCCTTAGTAATTTTCTTTTCCACTTGCAAAACCAAAATACCCCACCTAACAAAACCTGTGAAACAAAACACTGACACCAGCTCACCACCTCCAGCTGAATATTGCTATTGGAAATGCTATCTTAAATATTATCAGAATCTCTCCAGTACTGTCTACTCCTTAGCTTTGCTGTGCTTTGATCATATTGGGATTTATGATTTTTTGAAGGTCATTTATTTTTGCTATATTACAACTTCTAGAACTAGCATTGATTCAGCAACACATTTCCTGTACAGGCTCAAAATCTTGGTGCATTTATCTGTAGTTTAATGCTCTGCAAGTGTATGGCTATTCAAACAAGTTATTACAGCAGTGTATAAGAACTTTTATGAAGCCACCATTATTCATTACCTATACAAAGTGAATTTTTCAGTCTTTTCCTAAATACTTCATTTTCTTAACTTTTGCTCTTCCAACTCCAGGAAGCAATACCATCAATTATTATGCAGTTTTGACATCACGTAGTAAGTTAAAACTTAAAAAGATTTCCAGGCATTTGAAGTACTTTTGGCAAGACCTGACTACTGCCTGACCACAAGACCAACACCCTCATCACCTTCATTTGAAATATCACTCAGGTTGCTATTTGCCTGCCTGACACCGTCGTGCCTGAGAACTGATCTTACTGTTCCTTTTCTTCTTGCTTTGATGTCTGTCGACATATTCAGTGTCTTCAACTGCCATTGTTCTGACAAGCAGACCCTCCCAATGGACTTGTACTATATACTGTGACTCCCAGAACTGCTATTATTTGAGCTGGTGTCAGATTGATTTTCTTTCTGTTCATGATAGCACTATGATCTTGCAGGGTTGAAATTACTGCTGATTTATGCCTTGATGCAACCCCTTGAGAACTGGCTTGTATCAGCATGTCACCTATGAAAGGGTACATCTGAATCCTCAGAGATCTTTCTAGTGCAACCTTTGATCTCATTTCAATGGAGAATCCTTTGTAATGGATGTTTGCTAGAAATTTCTCCTGCAAGTACCAAAAGTCTTCTGTAGTGCAAACTGGAAGTGCATTATACATCTGTTTTTACCAGTCTATGGGAGCCTTCTTAGCAGAGATTAATTTAAGTTCTCCATCCACAACTTTACAGCTTTCACAAGTTGATGACACCATTTTCTTTAGCACTCTACAGTAAAGACAGTGCAGGCTGTGCTGGCACTGAAGAGTGGGAATATCCCCTAGCACTTTCCTTAAAGCCTCATCTACATAAGGAAACAGAACAGACTAAAACCATACAATTATGCCCCTAGTGTGTTTGTGGAATTAGGATCTTTTATGCCAGGGCTTTCTTTTATTTGGCCTTCAGACCAGGGAACAATTTCCTCTTGTTTAAGAGTTATCCGCATTTTTACATATTGTGCCAATTAACAGCACAGTTTTTGCACTCCCATTACAAGTAGTCTCCTGCCTACATCTTTGTGAGCAATTTTCCCATTAAATGCAGCATCTCTTCTGAAAAAAACACACAAACAGGTAGGCATTGTTTTTACATTTAAACAATTCTAATATAGGAACTTGCAATTTAAATCTTCTTGCCTGTTTTTAAAATCAGACTTTGAAATCTTGATCCCCCCCATTGCTAGAGCTAATTTAGGTAAGCTAATTAGTTTCTTTTCACGTATGCTTTCCTCATGGTAGAGGAGGATGGATTTATAACAAACTTGGCCATTTAGTTCTATACTAACATACAATTCCATACTAGGGAAAACTTTTTCAGATAGATACAAAAATACCCTGCAGACTCAGACAGAAGTTCAATGTTGAACATGAAACTTTCTACTATGTTTGGAAAAAAAAACCCAAGAACTTCAGCAACTGCCCTGCAGACCATGCAAGTTTTGATGTATTTTAAAAAATCCTTACCTCACTAGAAAAATAATTTCTACTCAAAAGTATTTCCTAGAAACAAGTGGTGGTTGTGTTTAGTAAACTATCACTACATAAAAGCACCTTCTGTGTAGAACCTCTTAACACTCCTAGAAAGGATAAAACAAACATTTCAATGAGGAATTACTGACCAATTCCTGTTGGCCTATGTCTTCTTTCAGTTTAAGTGCTTCTGGTACAGATACTGCTCCTTCTCCTCACTTGGCCACCATGATCAACAGAAGCCTTTTCAAAAACACTACAAGGGAGTCTAAAGCACATAAGTATTTTGAGAACCAGTAGTCTGCAATAACCAATATTTAGTTCAGAAGTATATGGGAGTTTGCTGCAACTGATTCCTCCTAATAAAGAAGAAAGAGGTGTCTAAGAGGTTCTAACCAGAGTTGTCTAAGAAATCAAGTGGTTCTACTCTCCTGTTTTGGTGCTGGAAAGATGACTCTTCAGAAAGACATCAATAGCCTCTGTATCCCCAATGACTACTCAAAGGAGAGCAGGGTGACCACAACGCTGCTCTAGGTTAGGAGAAATGAAACTGCCACACTTCATTTTTTTGGAATAAGTACTCAAACCTCTCAGCTACTTAAGCCCTTATATCATATACCTAATACATTACTATCACTGTGACCACCCTGCTAAAGCACTTGGGAAGAATACATTCTCTTTATCACTTGTCCAATAACTCCACTTAGCTCAGCTCCCTTTCTTTATTGTCATTTTTCTGAAAAATCACAGCAAGGAGAAAGAAAGAAGCTTTCAGATGAAAATGAAATATGTGGCTCCTGTCTGCTGTAGGCATTTATATACACACACACACACACACACATCTATAGGAGCTGCATTTAAAAAAATCACAATTATCCCTGCCTTAATATTGGGATGTGCTATTGTCTTAGTGAATCATTTTTCCTCAGGGACATTGTGTGGATACCAATTCTGCCCATGTTAATTCTATTTACACTAGGAGCACTGTAGCACACATTTAATGTGAAGCTGTGTTTCTTTCACAAGCAAGAAAAATGTCACTTTCCTTTCCCAGAGCACCAAAATGCTCCTTTAACTGTCACAGAACACAATTATATGTTAGGGCTCTGCTGTGTCTTACCAGTCAACAAGGCAAGAAAATGACCTTTCTTTAACCTATGGCTGAATTGCATTACACTTGGTTCAGTGGATATCCTTTTTTATATTCTCCTGTATCAAGTGCCTTCTTACGGAGGTGATGAGATGGGCACTTGCCTTTCACATCTTCTAGTGATTTCATTTTTTCTAAAAAACTTGCTTTCATTTGAGGAGGGATGTCAACTTTGATTTCATACCCTGGTTTGTAACATTTGCAAATACCTGAAAGCACTCAAAGGGGCAAGGAGACTCTGGCTAGCAGGATTTGGTTACTGGCTGCTGCATCTTGCCCCACCACACAGTCATGTAAAAGTTCAGGAAGAAATGCACCACTCACACTCACTGACTCCGTGTCATGCCGTGGTCTGGTGCAGAACACCACCGCTCTGACACAGGCCCCATATTCCTCCTCCATTCTGTGAGGCAATCTGCATGTCTGGTCTTGTTTTACTGGGAGGCTGGCGATGAAAGGGAAAAGACACTCCCCACAGCACAGGTGTATTGAACTGTGCTTTGTTGCTTTGTTTTACCTGAACAGGATGCTTGGTGAAGCAGACAGAAGCAGCTGTGACATTAATGAAGTAAGCCACTGCTAATCTGCAGAAGAGAGCAAGTCAGCAGCAGAGGATTTGCGAGCGTGATGCTGAACGACAAGTATCACTGCTGAAGAAAATTCCACCATACAGCTGCACCAGAGTATTGGGCTTTAAAATTAAAAAAGTTCAGAGAAAAAGAACACCACGCAAATCATCACTTACACACACAGTTCAGCTTACATAAACATCCACATAAATAAGCTCTCCTAGAAAAGGTTTGGCACCACTGTCGATCTGGAGAGAATTCTAAACGTTCATTTCGGTGCTCCGAGGTGTACAGGAGTTCTGTGGTTTGGCAGTTTGCTATGTGACAAGAGGCTTCTGTCAATTGTTATTAAAGATGACTCATATTAATAACTCCTCTAAGAAGGAAAGTTGTGTAGCTTAAGGATAGCTCCCTAAACAGTACCACTGGAGCACCAGTTTGTTTGGTACTGAAAGGGTTATTACCAGGGAGGTAAAAGGAAAGACTAGTAATGTACATGAGGTTAATCTTGTGAAGAACACTGTTCTCCTAAAAGCTTACCTCTGAGTTACTGCTATTATATTACACTGAAAATAAACAGAATGTACCAAACATTCAAAACAAAATGAAACAGTCATTTCTTGTGCTGTAGTAAACCTTGGTATAGAGCTGAAGACCTTTATATGGATCCAGAAGCACTTCGTGCCCCAGTGACTCTCAGCTCGTGAAATGTTGGGGGCTAGACACAGCTCTGGCATTTTCAAAATTCACAGAATTCAAACACCTTTCTGCACAACAAACTGGCAATGCAAGGTGCACTTCTGCATTACAAGGGAAGCTTGTGTATGAGAGACAGGTCCTAGATGCTTTCGAAAGGACAAAACTACTTTTTAGTACAAAGTTGTCTAAACAATTGTTTAGATGTATTGACTGGCCCTCCAACAACATGGTAATCTGTCAAGGTGCATCTTTTTGAAAGTTGGTATTGGCTTTGGAATTCACTATGAGCTAAGGACAGGAACATGACCAACAGGTCGAGGGAGGTGACTCTGCACCCCTCCTCCCCTCTGGTGGGACTCCCCCCTGCAGTGCTGGGTCCAGCTCTGGAGTCCTCAGCACAGGGAGGACATGGACCACTTGGAATGAGGCCAGAGGCAGCCTCAAAAATGACCTGAGGGCTAGAACACCTCTTCTATGAGAACAGCTGAGAAAGCTGGGGTTGAAGCTCCAGGGAGACCTTACTGCAGCCTTCCAGAACAAGTGGTTTTAAACTAAAAAAAAAAAACAAACCAAAACAAAACAACAAACTGATATTTATTAGGCTAGAGAGAAGGACAAAATTTTTGATGCTGAGGGTGCTGAAACACTGGCACAAGCTGCCCAGAGAGCTAGTAGATGCCCCATCCCTGGAAACATTCCAGGTCAGGTTGGCCCAGGCTCTAAGCCAGCTGCTCTAGTTGCAGATGTCCCTGCTCAGTGCACGGGGGTTGGACCAGATGACCTTTAAAGCACCCTTCAAATTAAAATCATTCTATGATCTCTGCTACCAATAATGGAAAAAAGACCTGAGAAATACCTTCACTAATTCTTCTGAAGAAGACCAAATAAATGCAGGCTTCACATCCACCTACAGTAGCCTTTACTATCATGGAACAAAAGTTCATTGTCCAAGATAAAACAAAAACCCAAACCAGTCATCTCCCCAAACCACAACCTAAACCCCCCAAACCCACTGGAGATGCCAAATGTGATCCTCTTCTTAGAAGCAGCAGTCTGCGCATCCTACTAGAGCACAAGTTCTGACACATGTTCAGCTGGCTCTCCAGTGGTGGTGTTTATGTGTTTTACAAAGACATATATATGGTTTTGACTTCAAAATAATGCAAGTGGAAGGGTTTTAAACTATGGAAGTTTTTATTTCCTAGAAAGGTCACAGAAATTCCTCCTACACATAGACTCTACTTATATCTTTAAATCTTACCCCTACAAAATTACAAGGAACATGCATCTGCAGTCTGAACTATAGACATTAACAAGAAATTTGCTACTAAAATGGTCATTAGAGGTCCTAGTCCTCATTTCAGCTCCAATAATTCCCAAATCTATTCTTAACAGAACCCCAGCTAAACTTTAATCGGGACTGGAGACCACAGTTAAAATATATATAAATCAAACTCTTATTTCTACTCCCACACACAATTCTTAGAACAGTTGACTTCGAATTACATGGGGAGAAAATGCTACCAGAAGAACAAGGATAGAAATGAAGTGGCTCTGGTCCTGCATGCACTGTTCTAGGGGCTTCTCTCAAAAAAGCAGAATCTGGTACTGTGCTGCCATCCCAGCTGGAGCACTTGGGAGGGGAAACAATTATTTTTCCCCATAGCTTCAGCTGATCTATATATTTAGGGAACAGAGCATTGAATGAGCATGACAAGAACCAGCATCATTTCAACAAAAACTACCAACTTGTTACTGGAAATAGCTGAACAGTTGAAGGAAGGAAAAAAATACCCTCAGTAGACTAACAAAAGATTTAGTTTCAATTTTTCTTCTGCAGTTAATGGAATATTTAAAGGGAAATAAAAAAGAAAAAAAGGTTAAACTATAACTGCACCAAGCTTTATGTAACAGATTGTTGTCTAGTAACACAGCTACACCACTCAATAGGTTCAAATAAATTTAAGGATGAGCACACACACAGAACTGGAACATGGATTCACCAGAATCTTCTCTAGGTGTTACTGTCTCCAGGACCATGATGGCCATTGTGCAACCTGTGTCAGAAGAACATGCAGATATTACTATTTACATTTTTAACTAAGACTTTTAGTAAAATGTTTTGCCTTTAGTTCCTAAAACATTTATTATTAAGCACTTTCAATTCATCTTCCAAGTCAGCTCATCAGCCCAGGAATTTTCTTCTTACTGAAATGAGCAGCTAATTCTACATTTGAAAAGTCGTGTCTCAATAACACATGAATCTGTGTGGGATTCAGTGAAACCTTCCTGTTTATTTCATACCTAGAGCTGCTCAGAATGAAGCATGATTTCCCTCTAGCTCATCAAACTTTTTTTTGTTAAGTCAAGTGCCAGGAATCTTGTAAAACCTTGTAAAGTACAAAGGTCTTTTGTTCTTTAAAGTGACAATCTCACCTAAGTCTCTTGCTTAAAGACCGTCTAGGAAGTTAGGAGGTCTTCAAAACATGGTAACACTAATACCTGAGCAAAATGAACAAAATGAATAAAAGATCCATCACTTTAGTAGAGGATGAAAGGAATTTTTATATGCTAAAGAAAGGAAAATGTGGCTGCATGAAGCAGACACCAAGAAGCACAACTGCTGTAACATGAACATTTTCCTAGTCAATAGTGTCATAATTTATTATTAAAAAAATGAGCTCAATAAGATGGCAAACTTACAAGTTACACAGTTAAGGTCATCCTCACTATTATCCTCTTGGATAGTATTTCAGTGAGCAAAAGCAGTGGAACTGCTGGAGCTGCAGTACTCACCACTTATTGACTTTGGAAGTTAGAAATAGCTTCTGGGGTGGGATGTGCAGCCTTCTAAAATCTGCATTTCTTCTAAAAATCTAGATGCATTCCTCTAAAACGTGATGGGAACTACACTGATGCACACTGACATGAATGAGTTCAACCTCAAACTTCAGGCATTTAGCAACGTAATCCTGTGATTTCTTCTCTGAAGTTCAAACAGAAGAACTATGATAATCATTACGAAAGCACTGGGAGAAATGCTGGGGGGAAAAAAAGTGTCTTATTAGCAGCTTGAGAGGGTCCATTTTACAACCACAGATGTTTGGAGGCTGAACTACTTCAATAATTTGGCTTTAAACCATCTTAAGCTGCATTATAGTCCAAAAGTAATTCAGATAACAAACTGTATTAGGTGAGTATGGAATTAAAAAAATCCTCCTTTATCTATTCAGTAGAAGGAAAGTAAAAGACCAGTTAATATTTTTTGTGAAAATGTACTGCACACAAAATGTTAAAAAGTGAGTTAAGAATTCATTACTTTGTTTGGATAATATCCAAAGGTTGGTGCACACAGATCCCAAATTAATCAGCTGACCAAAACACCGAGCAAATTTATCTCCCTGATGACTTTAAACATAAAAGAAAACATGAGAAATTGAATTCTTACAGCATAAATATCTTGCCTCAAATCTGGAATGTAATCAACATTATCATATTTACTGAAAGTTAAAGACTGAAATTAATGAGTACCATGTGCCTATCTACCAAATTTCAACTTGCTAATCTAGTTTGATCATCATTTTCCAGGTCAAATAGTTATGAGAAACGCTCAAAAAATGTTTAATTCTGATCAAACATCTTTTTACATCAAAACGAACAACCCAAACTGAACACCAAATATACTTTTTTATTAACACATAAAAATGGAAAATAGATCAGCTAAGGATAATGGTATCCACAGAATGGACACATCCAAAAAAATAACCCTGTAGAATAAATATACGTATTGCCTGCCCTGACAGGATAAGAAACCAACACATTTGGTGATCTGTGTGGCTGACTTTAAAAGTATTAGCTCAGACTTTAGCTAACAGATCCTAATTTTCATATCACAAATTTAGTCTTTAAGCTGCAATAATAAATATATTTGTGAAAAGTTGTCTGGAAGATGCAAGAATCACATAAAAGCATTCTGCCCATGAAAATATCCTGCTCAGAAAACAGATTGAGAAAAACAATAAATAACAATGACAAAATACGCAGAACTTTATCACTGCTGATTCCCAGTGACAAGGACATTAACATCAGGATATTGGTATTACACAGCTTCTACCATGTAGTCCTTTTTATCAGGTCCATATCATTCTAAAAACACAACTAAAGAAATAACGAACAACTGTCAGGTTTTTCAGTTCAGTTCCCAGCCCTCCACATCCTAAGCAAGGCAAGATTATTTCTGATTGCATCACACTGAGCAGTGAACTCCAGTCGGTTCAGATTTTGTAATTCTGAGTTCTTTTTGCAGGATTAGGTTGATCTCAGTAGAGATGCACAGATTCCTAAGAAGTTAAGGTCTCTCAGATTTAAAATAAATAAAGAAAGAAGTCCAAGTTAATCATCAGAAACAGCCTAATCAGATTAAGGTTGTGAACTCTGGACTACCACAGTGTTTTCCAGCAGCTCAGCAAGCTTAATCCACAAATGGATAATATGATATAAAGCATTTCTATCAAATATTCCTTTGCAAGACACTAAACCTATCATTTTGGTAAAGGAAACAAATATCTTTGCTAAATCTAATAAGAGATTTAAACAAGACCTTTAAGCGAGCTATCAAGGGCTACAATTGTTGCCATGTTAATCCTTTTTCTCACAACAAACATACTTCTTCCAGTATCCAAATTCCTTGTCATTTGAAATGAGATAGTTAAATATTTCAATAGGAAGATATTAAAGTCCTTTTTTTCATGCAGCAGCTTCTTGTCCTAGTAATTTATTTTATACCCAAAATTTCAGAACCACTCCCCTTCTACAGGCAGTCTGGTTCTCCAATATTTTATGCTCCCTTCTGCATCTCTCCTTTCATCCTAAAGATATCACAACCCCTCTCCCCCCACTTTGTAGAAGGGTTATCCCCGGCTGTGAGGCTGCCAATATTGCATTGGGTTCTGAACACAGTACTGCTAAGGGTCTGAGGATTAACAATGATACAATTTTGTTTTTAAAAAGTATACAAGAGAAATGTCACCTCTCATATTTTACCACGTTTATTATATTTTTCCACTTCATTAGAGTACTTAAAAGGATAAATTTTAAACCCCCTATTATTTCTAGAGGCTTATTTTTACATATGATGGTATATTGTAATGCTGGATGTTCCTAATAAACAAAATAAACCACCCCAACAAGGTGCTTTAGAAGTCTTAACCTCTAGGGCATACAAGTGTCAAAGTTTCCTCACTCCTCCTTCCACAAACCAAGACAAGATTGCATTTAAAATTAACATGAGTGCCCAACAAAATTTTCTTATTATCTATCCCTTAAATTACTTCCTATGAAATGTAAGATTGCTTTCAAAAAAAGTATGCAGCTCCTCCTTTATCTATAGTGATAGTAGTAGGGCTAAACAGTGCAGAGCCACTGCAAAATACCACTGCGTTAGAAGCAGCTCAGTGTACACCACATGTGAGGTAACTCAGACTGCCTCATTAGCAAAGGTCATCCCCATAGTCTAATATTACTGGGTACATTTTACTTGTCAGTTAAGCTCAGATGAATACACACAGTTAACAGATTGAACAAGCCATGCAGATGTTTCCCATCAGCTCTTGACAAATGAGAGATAGATAAGGCCATACAGTTCTCATGACTTGCTGATTTTGACATGCTGATACCTGTTTAACAAACTGTTCACAGCTACAGGCAGAAATTAAAACTCTGCCAGGGAATTCAGCTAGGCTTGCAGCTAAGAAGCTGCACCTCCCTATCACCAATACTATGGCATTTGCCACAGAAATACACTTCTGGGGCTGCCTAAGTAAGAAGCCATCAAATGGAGATGTGTGTTCATTGCACAATGGACAAAATTGCACTTCCCTGAACTTATGAGTAAGAATCCGTTTCACCCCTAAGTTTCTCTTTTTGTAGTTCTTTATCTACATCTAGAAATGCTTTTCTTTGCAGTGCTGCCCTCATGTTCCCCATTCAGCTTTCTGCACCTCCACCATCATCTCTGATCTTTCTGTTGCTTCTCTTCAGCGTGCAGCCTGCTGGTGCAGTCAGTGTCTCATCATGTGCTCCCAGCCCAGGCAAAGGTATAATGCCAAAATACAGCTCACACGGCTCCAAACTGCTACACAAGGTGTTTGGAACATGATCGTGTTGACATTTCAGCTCTTCTCATAGTCTATAATACAGGTTAATTTTTGCTTAGGCTTCACACGACGGAGTGACAGGAACTCTTGTCTATCAGCCCTGAGATTTACCTCAGCCCCCTGCAGAAAAGCATTAGAAGAATTTCATGGTACTGAAAAAAGCTAATCCGACTTTTCATGCATAATCCTGCTCAATTTACAATGAAGTAAACTATGTCTTAAGAACATGCAATTTTGCAATACAAACAGACAACCTTTGAAGGCTTCAGGATCTGCATTTTGGCATTTGGACATTGGAAAATACAAGACTAACACTGCTTCTGAAGTACTCTTACAGACTGCACAATCCTCATGCTGCCAAGAGAAAAAGACTCAAGAGGGGCTGGTGTTTTCCTTGTGCATTTGGGGAGGGGAACTATCTTTAAACACGGAGCCCAAGGGGATAGAAAAAAAAAAGCCAGGGCTAACACAAAGGTATCATGGCCACTATTTACCTAGGGCTGTCAGAGAGGAATTGCCATGGAAAAAGCAGCATTTTACTGACAGAAGAAAAGGTGTATGATGGTCTTCACCAGGAACTGTTCCAAATCAGTACTTTGTCTCAGGATCCAGGGATCCTTATAGACAGTAGGACAAGAGTCACCACTTTTCTGTCTGCAGAGACCCAAGGAGAAATATTTGGCTTATGGCCTGTACAGAACAGGCACAGGGAGCTTGAAGCTTCTGGAAAAGTTCAATTCGTTGCGTCTCCACTGCACAGTTCAGCTGTGCAGGTGAAAATCCAGTTTGCTCACACTTCCCTTGTGCACACAAATGATCTGTGAGATACACACACTGTAGGTTTGCACAGGAAACAAAATTTCGCCCAAAGAAAAATTCCGTGGAGAATTGGTAATATGCCAGGACAGTCTCTCTGGCTGTAGTTGCCTCCCCAAGTGTCCAAATCTGCTTTGTGGTTTTCAGGCTGACCCGTGTGAGGTACTCAAGGAAGCCACTGACACTTGGCCAGGAGACACGACAGGCTGGATTAATCTGCAGCAAAGCAACACTCAGGGAAATAAACTGTGTTTGTCAGGGAAGACAAAACACAGCCATACATTTTACTGCCCACCTCCAAAATCTGAGGGTTTATCCAAGAGGTTGTGCTGATAAACACTGAGAAGAGCTCCAGTTTAGAATAAATATTGGCTGCTTTAAGAGAATGACATGTATGTGTCTTACTGGCTATGCAAACAATATTTCACTGGTCAATTTTTTTCCCCCAACAATAAATCAACACTCATTTTCCCATTCATTTTTCATGGAAATGCTCTGAGTATCTATTGGACAACTTCTGATTAATTTTCATTTGCTTTATAAACACAAAATTTGTCTTTGGACAAACCAGTCTTCTCAAACAGAAATGTAAATTAAGCAGCTTTTTATTCTCCACACAACACTCATTTTTCACCATAAGGATCAGATTTAATGCCAATGGGTTTTTATTTTCTAAATAAAACTGTATCACCTCTTCAGTACAATTAATAGAGAACAACTTGACTCTGAAACACTTTTGAAGTACAGCTTAAGCAGTCATACACTCATAAATATTGCCTCAATTTTCTTAGCTACTTATTCCACTGTTCATTTGATCCTTATGAAAATTACAGAGATAAGCTGGAAATGTGCAGACCAGACACAGTCACTTTGCTTATCAAAGAGCTGCCACTGACAATGGGATCCTACATCTAAGTTATGCAAAAGCAGCTTTAGACTTCTTTGATGATGTTTATCCTTTCTTGGTTTCTGAACAGCCCCCATTGCTTTAGAACACCATGGTAGTCCCAGAGCCTACAAGAGCTGTTTTTCCAGAAGCCATACATGTTCCCTTTGCCGTTCTGACCAGAAGGAGGAGACCTTACTTATGTTGGAACAATATATTCTAATCATCTACGTGAAGTTTAAATTTCTATCAATAGATGGCAACACTGTTACATGTAACATACAAACCATATGTGCTCGTGTCCATGCCCACGCCCTGACAATTTGTGCCCCACCATGGCACCCTTCTTCACAGGTTGCTTCATTTGCATTTAAAAGTTACTTCACACCATTTTCCAACTACATACTACTAAAAACTATTTGCTTCTCGTGCTTTATAGAGAACATACGCAAGGATCACAGGGATATTTAAATTAGTTTAGTGATACTCCTTGACAAGCTGTAAACTGTACCAGTTGGACCAGGAGGCAAACACATTCTTTTTGTGTAAGGTCAGTTGGATAACCCATACCATGGGTGCTACCTGGGGACCAGATTTTTCAGGAAGACTGATTTGCTCTTGCCCTTTGTGAAGCTCACATGGCTGTGGGGACACTTAGGGAATTTCAGGGATACTAAAACTTTTGCTCATTTCTCATCACAAGCACATTTTACATTGCAGTGTGATGCAGAAAGCATCCCATTTCTGAGCAGAAAACTTTAAATGTGGTCATCTGTTTTATGCACCTTCCACTGAGTCTCACATCCCAAACTGATGTGTGTGGGGAGGAGGGGAGGGAAGTAACAGCTGGGGATGTGAAATTGCTGCTTTATAGAAAAAAAGCTCCTGAGGTACAACCAGGGTCTGTGATTCACTTGAGGTCAGAGAAGAAGCCACTTGTTATCAGAAAGAGAATCTGCCTCTCCCGTGAACTTCAGCCAAGAGGCAGATGCCACCCTGCAGCTCACATTGTATTCTTCACAGTCAGAAGTCCAGAGCTCTGCTAAAGCTGAGAGCCTTCAGGACAGCTCACCACCACCAAGCACAGTGGGCTAATTCATTCACTTCCCAAATACACTGCTTCTAAACTTCTATCACAGCAAACAAGAACAGCCCTCAAAAGCCTCGTGCTACTAAACCTACATTCCTAGAGATGTTGTTGGTCTACAGAGAAAAGCTAAACCCTCAAAGAGCCAGGATTACACAACGAGACAGGAGTCCAACGCACACAGATAGGCTTTTGTGATTTTCTGAACTACATCTGTCTCCCTTTTCAACAGGGGCTTTTTCTTCCTAAACCAAAGAAAAATCCAACTGTGTATTCTCAACAGATAAGAAATGAATTTGGGTGTCAGTGCAACAATAAAGCTGTAGAAATTCTGATAAAAGCTTTTTTTTTGGGAGGGGGTGAAGGGGTAGAAAAGGCATGAAAGAGGTTATATTGGATGAAGTTTCAGATAGCATGGTTACAGCTGACCAGGGAAGGAGGCTTCCTCTACTGCTTCTCTTTGGATACTCTGTTAATTTGCAGTTTAACAGCAATGTCACATGCTGGCTAGGGTTCAGGTATGATAAAAGAGGCACATAAACCAAAGAGATGTATGGATTACTTGGAGGACATTAAAAGTAGTATCATAATTTACATTACTTCAAGTGTTATGAGGATAGTTAAAAATCTATGGTGACTAACATCTAAAAACTGGACCAACTCATAAATTTACATACATAAATACTGATTTATCTCAATCCACACATATGTAGACCCACAGCACAGTTTTTTTTATCTGAAGTGCTGTCTATGCACTGCCACAAACTCATATGGGAATAGCACCATTATTCCAAGAGAAGTCAATAAACAAACTGAATACACATTTTAACTGATGGCACAATGGAACCATCTCCAGGTTAGCCAAGGAAAACTCAAAATACATGGAGTAGCAATATTGTTGGTCAGATTTAAACACAGGCAGCAACCATCAACGATCTCCCCAACTCCATTCCCACCTGATGGGAAATACTTGGTTTATCTAAAAAAAAAAAATTACTTCCAAATTTAAGTCTTTCCTCCTTCTGTCTCCTTTCTCCTTAGTCACTTGTTTTTGAAAACATGGATACACATGATGCACATCCTGAGATGGCAGCATTTCAGTAACAGTAAATCAGACTTCTGTGCCTACTGAAGTTATTTTCATGTTTGCGGATGATGAAAAATGATGTCTTTAGGACTGGAATCCACACTGCTTTGCAAAGGCAAACACATAGCCATGGTACCGCAGTAAGCTTTGGGAAAATACATTGTCACAGGGCAACCACAGGATTTTTCTGCAGTCAGAAAGACTGCAAAATTCCTCCTATTCCTTGTGGAACCCATTCAGATTTATATAGTTTTAGTCTGGCCATTTTGTTTATTTACTGCCTCCTAGGCAAAATACCATGCCAGAAATCAGTATGTAGAATAAAAAAAAAAAAAAAATTCATCTGCATTTTCCTCACATAGACATATTTGTGTTCTACCCTTGTAGCTCACCCTTGCAGTATAGGCTGATCAACCCATCTACTTACACCTTAGCAGAAAGCTCTAAGTGGTAATTTATGGAAAATATGTAGTAACTACTTATTAAGGTAATCCTAACAGATTTATCATACACGAAGGCCCAGTAAATTCACCATATGCTTCGAAATATTTGCTCCATCCCCTCTATCTTATTTCTTGCCTGCAGTGAAAATTATGCATTATCCAGTTATAAAACAAGATTGCTAGTACTCATGCAAAAATTCACAAAGACCTACATGTAATTCAGCAGG
>NW_008626209.1:109144-136423 GCF_000691845.1 Merops nubicus
AATATTCCAATACACAAAACCTTCACAGAGGAAGCACCACATACGTGTAGTGACTAATTTAGTCATTAGTTTACAGAAGAATCCCAAGTTTTTTAAGTGCACTATAACTCTACATAATACCTCGAATGCTAGCTGTTGCTTTTTACCTTTTATTTACCTGAATAAGTATAAAATATTGTATTATTAGAGAGCTCTTTATTGGCTATCCACCTGAAGATGTTCAGGAGAGTTATTCTAGCACAAAAGATAGCTGTAATTTACACTAAAAAAAAAAAAAAAAGCTCAATAAATTGATTACTTGTTTCCAGAGTGATCCAGGAACTAGTCAGATCCGCTAAGCCTCCATTTTGCAGGTTGCTAACACATATTTTTGGGTGGTGAAAAGATGAGCAAAACACTTCTACAGAAAGTCTGCTGTTACTTTTACAGACAGAAAGCTTGTTATATAGCTCAGAAATATGTAAACTCCCCAACAGAATCTGGCTTAGAAAATATCTTTCAATGGAAGAATCTTGGTTTTAATACAACTTTATTTTTTTTAAAGAGAAAAACTGAGAACATTAAAATACATCATGGTATGAGAACTGCAAATGGAAGCACAGGCAAAACAATTCTAGTAAATTTATTGAGGTTACACTGAAAAATATAAAATATTCTTTCCTCCAAAAGCATGAGGCAACACTTAGGAAGCGCTGCATGGTGTGAGGATTCACTCCATCCTTCACTGAAGCACAGTCACCTCTCACCAGCCAGGCAGCAGTGCTTTGTGTAAGAACATCTCCCTCCAGTTCAAAGCAAGGTAACCTACCCAGTAGGTTAACTTAGTTTATGCTACATGTATGCATCTTCTACAAACTGTACCATGTTTTCTAAACACATATAAAAAAGACCATGATGTAGTCAAGGCTAATGGAAAACATCCAGAAGCCCTAAAAAATCTGCATGTAACACTCACGTGCATATGTGCAAAGACAGGCATAGAGAACAGCTTTGGAAATAAAGCATTAATTATAATACCTCAACCAAAAATAGAAGTATAATCATTCTAAAATCAGCACATCCTTTGGGGGGAGAGGAGGAAGGAATTGCACTAACAAAATGAAGTCCTGAGTTCTTGCAACAGCACACAGTATTTCCATTGCTAGCTCCAGTATAATTTCTTACAAAGATGCCAGCAACAATCCTGAGATAGGAACTCCCTGGAGATAGAGGATGTGCCAGCTCAGATTTTACAAATGGAGACAAATATCTTGGAGGGAGGGGAAAAAAAAGTTTAAAAAGTAAAAAAAGGAAAATGACAATATTTCTGTGCAGATCCTGCTATGCCAAAGTGATTTCATCCTGACTGCGTTCCCCTCTTGTTCTTGTTCATTTTGATCAGTAGAGCAGGATCTGCTTTTATATAGTGTTGGGGAACAGTCACAGCTAGAGTTCATTGGATGCACCTTGCATGCCAGATTGTCAGAGCACTAAAAATTTAATTGATAATAAAGATAATATCATTGCCTTACATTTATATGGCACCTTTCACAGTGAAAGATCCCAGAGGCACTGTTGACTTACAGGTACCACTGGAGTGGAAATGTGATTGCTATTTGCTACCATATAGCAAGAGAGCTACAGGATGGCACACAAAATGAAATCTCTACTCAAAAGCTCAGGATTCTCCTCAATTCACTGCCCCCATCCCAAGAGCCTTGGTCCTAACATAACAACTTGGCTTGATGAGACAAGCAAAAGTAAACTTTAACGTTCAATCCTTTTTTTCTATCCAGTTAGCTCAAAGAGAATGCAGACATGGAAGAGACACTAGTTTCTCTTCACAGTAATTTAATGACACCGATCACCTGAAGCACGGATATTGAGATGAAGGAATTTTCAGGTGCCAGAGTGGCAACCTGGCCAGGGTTTCACAAGGCCTGGATGAAGGCCCCTGAGTCTTGACCATCACAGTTTCTGGAGAGGATGGCAAGAACCACAACACCTCAATTCCCTCTCAACCCAACCCTGTACAGCAGAGAACTGCAACTGAGCTCCACAGATGACAAACATGTTGGAGAAGCTTCTCAAAAGCATGGACACTCTCCACACCCAAAGAAACCCAGAAAACCACCCGAACACAATCAGCACATTTTCTAGCTGATGGCAGAGTAATGGTCAACTTGTTGCTCATGGCTCAAACTGATCACTGCCTCAAATGGGATGGGAGAGGGGATAAATCTTCTTCTTGTTTTTCAGGCATACCTTAGTCCAACCAACAGCGACAACAGCATCGATGTATTCTGGATTGTTCTGACTAGTATGTGACAGCAATCCAAAGTGCTAGCCAAAGCCTGATGAGCAGCTTCTCTCCTAGACAAGCAAGGTCAAGATTCTGCTCAAGGCAGGAAGAAAGAAATCAGCCTCAACAACACTGATGCACAAATCTCTCTCCAGTGATGAATGGGAAGCAGACATCTGTTCCCACACTCCCAGACTTCCCTCCAGCATTGAGCACTGTGGATCAGAGACGGCAAGGATCCAAAGAACCAAAGTCATCCAAGTCCTTTTTGAAGGCACAAATAGAAAGTGAGGAAGCAAAAAGCAATCTGAGCAGTGCAAATCTCTCCTCAGAGGACTGACAAAGATACAGCCTCTCCATCTGCATTCAGAACAATGGGTATTGAGAACAATACAGACTCAAGCAACAGCAACAGATAAATGGCACTGAATAAAAGGTTTATTTATCCCATGGAAGCATAGAGACATCCCAAACCCCACAACTTTGTAATGTTTATCTGAAATCAGAACTAGAGACTGAATCTGAACCCAGACTTATGCAAAGATGAGACACTGAGGAATATACAAATATCAGTCCCACAACTGATGGCAAATTTCAACCATGGGCACTGATGCTTGGCCAGTACACGTCACAGTCTCTGCATTCCTCATTATTTCTTGTTCACAGGGGGAACTACTTAGAAGGGATGTTTCTAGTTCTCCTAGTCTTATCACTTACCAATATACTATATTTGATATAAATCATATAAAGCCAGTAATTCCAGACAGGGTAGGAAATCTTCCAGGAAGAGCACCACCAAAGGAGAAGCCAGCACGTGTTGAATTAGGCATCAGATAATTTAATTTTACCTCTCAACTTCCTAAGTATGAAGAAGTAGTTACTTTTCTAAGCTCATAATCTTGGCCTTTGCTCTGTGGACTACAAGGAGAGCAAAAGGCAGACACATTTTACTCCACACTGGGGAAGAAGCAACAGAATATTTGAGAACATTCTTGTATTTAAAAAAAAAAAATAAATTGTTCATTAAGCAACATGAATAAATTTCATCTTGTATCTCCAGCTGCCACATCAGTTTATTTTGCTAGAAGAAAGAAAAAAAAATACTATAGTCTTTCACCTGCATGTAAAATACAAAATGGTGTAATTAAAAGGAAGGACAAAATGCTGAATTTGTTGTTCTTA
Source organism: Merops nubicus (assembly GCF_000691845.1). Lineage (NCBI taxonomy): Eukaryota > Metazoa > Chordata > Aves > Coraciiformes > Meropidae > Merops > Merops nubicus. The sequence goes on from NW_008626209.1 coordinate 112,608, forward strand.
GTTTGAGCTCCTTCAGCTTTCCAATGCATGAAGGCTACAGCAGAAACAAAAGTCAGATACTCTTGTTTTGGGTTTTTTTGTGTGTGTGTGTTTGTTTTTTTGGTTTTTTTTTTTGGTTTTTTTTTTTAATAAAAAGTATCATACAAGTTGGTTCAATTTCATTCACATAATTAGGTTTCATCCATATCAAAAGTTTTATCTGGACACAATGCTCTCATCTTCACTCTCCATGTTCATACAAACCGTTTCAATTCAGTTACTGTGGATGGTAAACATGAGGCCAGAAATGGACCCACTCTCTTTCCATTGGACACACACAACCACTTCAGATTTACATCTTTGTTGCTGACATTGGAGTACATCTATGTCTTAGATTTTTCTGTTTGGGTATTTCATAAAGTATTTGTTACCTTTAGATATTTCAAGCAAATAGGACTGTTGTGGTTCATGAGCTGGACACTAATCCCCACACAGCTGCTCACTTGCTCCCCCCACGATGGGATGGGAGAGAACTGGAAAAGTGAGACAACTCCTGGGTTGAGATAAGGTCAGTTCAATGGGTGAAGCAAAAGCTGAATGCACAAGGAAAGCAAAACAAGAATTCATCCACCTCCTCCCACGGGCAGGCAGGTGCTCAGCCACCCCCAGGACAGCCAGGCTCCATCACACCTAAGGGTCACTTGGGAAGACAAACACCATCACTCTGAACATGCCCAGCTTTACACTGCTGAGCATGACATCCTAGGGTCTGGGACACCCCTCTGCTCAGCCGGGGTCACCTGTCCCAGCTGTGTCCCCTCCCAGCTGCGTGTGCACCCCCAGCCTGCCCACGGGTGGGGTGGGCTGAGGAGCAGGAAAGCCCTTGGCCCTGTGTGAGCCCTGGGCAGCAGTAACAAAAACCCCCCTGTGCTCCAGCACTGCTCCCAGCACAGCTCCACACACAGCCCCACGCTGGGTGCTGTGAGGAGAAGGAACCCTACCCCAGCCCAAACCAGCACAAACACACAAACCCAAACTTTATTATTAAGATAAAAGCAACATATGGATATATTTTGTGGTTTATGCTTACAAGAGCAGATGTTTCTGGCAACAGAAATACTTTTATGGATGAGTTACATATTAAATTTGGAGGAAAGAGAAGCTATTAGTGGATTGAGATTAATTTCATTGTTGACGAATGCCAGGCAGTACATTCATACACACTAAATAAAATGCATTTACTCAAGAGAAAGGCCTTACTGTTACCATAGACAACTTAATGAATGTTGCTGCTCTCATATCCTGGCAATGGAAAATAATACAAAATAAAAACATTGAGGTGCATTAAATAATTAAAGTGCAAAATGAATCATTAAATATTCTGAGTGACGTGGCATATAATCAATGCTAAGCCTTCTTCTGTAATATTACACTTGTACTGTAATACAGATTCCAAAATGGGCAATGAAAATTAGTATTGAAATAAATATCCTTCAAGTTTTGAACACTTGTGGATGTCTTGCTGCTATCATGTGAGGATTCTGGACTAATAGTTTGTTGGACTGTTCACCATTAATCATAACAGCCTGGTTCAATTTCCCATTAAGCTGTAAACTAGATATAAGACCCCCCCAAAAAAGGAAATAAAAAAAACAAATAACAAATGAAACAGAAGTCTAGAACTTACCCTTAACTGACAATAGTTATTTTCTATCTAGATCAGTGTTTCATAGCTCAGAACAGTTTGTTTTGCAAACCTAGATCTGGAATGCATATACTTACTCTCATTTAGAACATCTACAAAGAGCAAAGGAAATGAAATATCTCTTGGGATCTTGAGCAAAAAAAACACATTGAAAGGCTGCGCTCCAGCTCAGAAGTCTGTTATTGCATGTGCTACGTTGTGTATCAACAGTGAGTGCTTTAGAAAATTCATTTTCCTCCCATGAATTATGTATGAAGTGCTTTAACCCTCCTCTTCCCCCTGTTCAGGGCAGTCAACGCTGTGCTCTTGGAGCAAGAAGTCTTTCAGCTCACCCATAGGTCGAGGCCATGAAGCTCAGCTGCATTAGTCACCCCACTGCTCCCCACCACCTCCACCCCCTGCTTTGGTCTTCAACGAGCTAAATACCTGCTAGCAAACTTCCCAGCAACATTTACAAATATTGCACCTTCAGCTGTTAATCCTTTTCATGAAGCTTCTCTGATCTCTTACAAATGTAAACCCTCATTAAGGTTTTTTTTTCCTGTGTATATTACCACAAGGGAAACTCTAAGTCATTTCTCTCTCACTGATCCTTTAAGAGCCTGTGGCTACTGCTGATCTGTATTAATTGCTACTGAGAATTCAAAATCTGCATCTTCAAAACAGGCCAGAATAGCTCCCTTCATCATTATGTCATCTGCAGTAACATTTTATCATAGAAACCCTGAGCACAATGAGGCGCTGGAGTCTTCTGTGATTTCAGAGTAAGAAATAATTTCTGGTGAATTAGATTTACAAAGCAATTTAGGGCTTTTTCCTTACAACAGTAATTTCAACAAGCACTTCCCTCTTTCCAAGTACTTTTAAGTATTTCTGAACTCACCATGGTTTGCCAGCCTAGAATATGGAAAGTTTTCTTTAAGCCATTAGGCTTACAATTACCTCTTCTATGAAACAGTAGAATAAAAATCATCTAAATTTGGCCCAAACCTTCACGTTCAAAACCAGGTATGCAATATGAATACCTCAAGTATTGAGGACAAGTTCACCGAGATTGAACAGAACGAGCACAACACTCAAAAATAACTGATGTAAAAGGATCTAAGCTCTCTCACATCTTCTCACTACCTCAGGAAAGTACAGGCACACTAGAAAACAGTAAAAAAAAATAATTTAAAAGCCTGTTGGAAAATCTCATTTCTTTCTGTGTGAATATACAGCAAGAAAATGTGCACAAAGTCTTCATCCTAGACCAGGTGTATCTGAAATACAATTTTAAATTGTTGCTAGCTTTACTACCCACCTCAGAGCATTTCAGTGCACGTGCATTTACTGACAGACTAATAAGAAAAAGTGAGTTTGCCTTAAAATTCTTTCTTCAGCAAGTCACTGCTGTATGAAAGCCAGTGGTGCTGCCTTTCCTGACAAAGTCTGCATTATTAGCTCAAGAGCACTAACAACAGTCTTCACATACTAATACCTCAGCTGCTTAGATAAAAACCTCAGGTATCATGTGGTCAAATATGAAGGGCAGGATCCCTAACTACTGGGATTTGCAGTGGGAGGAACTATTCCTTCTCCAAAATAGGTGCCAAAATGAGAGAGATCTGACCCAAATATGAAGGGAAGCAAAAAGTGTAAACAGTTTACAGAAACAAAACCCACTGATGTGACCAATAAGAACTCAGAAATGTTTACTTAAAAACCTGAAAATAGCATTTTCACAGATTCTGATAAAATGCTGATCACATTTTAGCTCCAGAGGACTCGTATTTACACTCCCTACAGCTTACTATGTAGAGTAGCTTGCTATGAATAGTACCTGTTTGACTTGAAATATTGACTGAAATTTATAATGTAACATTCATTTTTATATTAGTTATTTACAGATCAAAAACGCTTAAAAGTAAGACCTTGAGGAACTGTAAGCTAACAAAGTTAAGTGTTTTTCCCCTCCTAAATTGGAAGGCAATTTAATATCCACAGCATGAGTTCTTTTGTGAAACAGGGATTTACCAAACACTTGTGCAAGCAGGAAAAGCCATGTTCTAGAGTTCAGATAAGAATATACTTAAGTGCATGCTGCAGAGTCTGACTGAAACTGGATAGACAAAGCAGCTTATCAAACATAATAGCCCAAACCAGAAAATAGAGATATATTGTAAGGAATACAATCTACAATAAGATGCACGTTAAAAAAATTTCTCCTCTAACGCCACATGATTAGAAAATTCAAATATTCAGCAAAAAGCATTTTCTGTCAAAGTTAGAAAAGCAAGAAGAGAAATTACAATAATCAACTATCAAAAGCTCACAAATATGATCAATGGCAAAGTTTAGACATTGTATTTAGTTCAATTTCAAATCTTTCTTTTCAAGCTTCCAAAGAGTAACAACTCCTGAAAACTTCCCCATTCTTACACTATACCAGTATATACTACACCTTCTATACCAGTAAGCAAAGACATATGCCAGGTACAGGTGCACAGTACAAGCATCTGCAGCATTTAGAAGACTAAAGTGCACATAAATAATGTATTTAAGACACAAGCCAGACAGAAATCAATGGCCTAGATGCAATCCTGGGAGCAGAATGCAACACCTATGATCCATATTTGAGTTACTGAGGGGGTCTTGTGTAAAACACACGTAAAAGGCAGTTAGGGGTCTTTGACCCATGCCAAAATTCAAAAAAAATTCTAGCTTGTAAGTGGTGTAAAGGTTCTGAGAAGATCGCTGGGTAGATAGCATCTAGGTCTGCATCTCAACATTTTATGGACAGGTAACAGAACAGCCAGTAATTTAGAAGGGGGAAACTTAAACCAGCAAAACCTAAACAATTTTAGTATATTTTGCAGTCACTGTCAAGTTTGCAGGAAAAAAATTGTTTCAGTCTAAAACCATTTATCATTATTTTAAAATAATGTCAAGGAGTTCTCTAAAACTCCTCAGTCATACATCATCTGTGTCCTACAGAGGGTTCAGGTGGCAAAAAGCAAACAAAACAACAAAACAAAACCACTTTTTGTGGTTGGAAAGACTGGAAATAACACTATATATCAACAAATGAAAACTTCAGAGATGCTATTTTTCAAAAAAAAAAAAAAAAACCACCAACAAAATAACCCTTTATTCTCTGAAAAAAAATGAAGCTCTTGAAAGCAGCACATATTTCACATTGCTTCACCCAGAACTGCATTTTGCTCTGGGATTTCCATTCTTTCCTCTACCTCTCCACTTCCAGGGTTCAAATCCTGATTAGTGGATTCTAATTCAGCTATTCTGCCCTTTTCCAGGGGCAAGGCCTCTGGCTCAGCCCTTGGCTTCAATCTCACCCCTGGCACTGCTCACCACTCACTTAATAGCATCAACCCAGACCTCTCCTACCCAGCAACCTCCAATTTCTTACCCATGAAGTACAAATGAGCCACGATGGCTAAATACGCTCTAGCCCTTCATTTACTCTCCTCTTTTATTCTCCCTGTGTATCATTACCACTCACATCTGGACTTAAAACGAAATTGCAGCATGTGAACAGCTACACCAGCTCATCCATAGGATGCCATGGCTCCCATCAGCAGCCTTCAGGGTGTTTCCATCAAGTGACTTCCCACTGGCAATACTGCTTCTCTAAGCTCACTCAGAGATAAACACCCTGAAAGCTCTTCTGATAGGCTCCTGATATGCTACACCTTCATTGCCTGCACCAAAAATACCTGTGAAGTAGTAATACAGCAGTGAACTCTATGCATCTGAGCATGATGATGATGATGTATGAAGAAACACTCCTTTTTTCCCCTCCATACACTTCCAGCTCTATTCTCCACAGATTTCTATCTGAAAAAGAAGAGGAAGGTCCAGAAGACTCTGAATTTCCACAGTCCTTTAGCTACCCTATTCTCTTTGTAGCAGCAATCTGAAAGTATTATGATGGTACATAGCTAGCATGTACTTTAGGCTTCTCCCTAAAATGTGCCAAAAATAAGGCTAATTAGAAAACTGATTTAAAAAAAAAAAAAAAAAAATCAATGTAGTATTGAGCTACTAAATAGCTTTTAACAATAATTTTTCAGAGAGAAAGCCTAGGCAGATGATGGAAGTCAGCACATTACTGAAAGTCACGTGCTATTTGGTTCTCTCATGAATCTTTGCTTCTTCCTTTCACAAAAAAAAAAACCCAAGCCAAAACATTCTCCAAAAAATAGCAGCCCTTTTGTTACAGAACATGGCATTCTGAAGCCTGTATATGGCAAAACCAATAGTGCATTCAGGCTAGCACACACATTCAAATCCTTTGCAGAAATCTCAAAAGCTTCCCATTAGGGGAACAGCAACGACGTCCCAGCTCCTGGAGCTCCAGGGCTGTTATTTCCAGTCTCCCGTCTGCTTTCTCTGCCCAGGTTAGCTGCTAGGGGTTGCTAAATCAGATCACTAGCTCAGCTGCTTTCTTACAGCTTTAGGATTGTTTGTAAGGCTGTGAGACTGGAAATTAGGTCTATATTTTTATCTTTGCAATCTCCTTTTGGTAAGGCCATAATACTGTATGTATTATGGAGTATCAACCCCGCTAATGCTGTGTTAAACTGAAAACCAAACAAAAACCCTTCCACTCAAAATCCACAGCTTGATCTCTTCCAGAAATAACATCAAAATTCTGTTATTGCACAAGATATAGAAAGAAGTTTCATGATCAGGCAAAGGGCAGGGGATTCAGGTCTTCTGCTCTTGGCACCAGAACAACCCTCCTATATGAGCCTTGAAAAGTTCTATAGGTTCCATCAATAAAACAGGAAAAGATTTTTCCTGTTTCTATGGTGTGGCTGCATCACTTCACCCACTATCTACAGCTTTTGGATGCTGTAACTGTAAAATTCATACAGGTGACTCTTCAAGAAAACCCAGACTCGAGTTTTGGACAAGTCAGGTACAACACAACACCAAGCTCATCGAGTCACCCTCTCTTGGGAAAGTTCACACATCAGATACTTTGGGGATGTTCAAACTGCATCAAGAGCTCTGCAAATATTCTAAGCTATCTTCAAATCTTGAGTAAACGCTGCTCCCATATGAATTGTAAATGCTGTTTACTTCTTTACTTACTGACATCTTGATTTTAACAATCAACATGCTATCCAGTTGCCAAATACATTTTTGTAAATTGTATTTGTTTAGCTAATATTTCTTGGACTGCTTTCTGAGAAAATAAAATGAGTATAGCTAAAGCTCTGGAACAGGCAACAATTCTGTGAGAGAATTTCAACACAAAATGTCCACAACAGTTCTCCTTGCCTCTCTGGTAATTCAGTTGGGTTACACAAGAGGAGAGCTAGCATCAGCTTCCCAGTTTTCTCTTAAGCTGGCTGCTCAAAATCTTACAAAGACAAGAAGCAAACCCCAAGTCTGTTGTCTCTGGCAGAAATAATTACTGAGTTCTCTTAGCACCATCCTCCCTTTGGTGTTTGGTTTCTACTGGAGCTCCCAAAGCAGATCTCCTCCCTGCACATGAGAGGGTTTACACCAACAGACAGTTGTATTGTGTCCAAGAGGGAGGAAGGTGTGTTAGATGGGCAGAAAAGAAAGGCTTTATTGAATAAAAAAAAAAAAGCATCTCATACAATGAAGTAATTTTTCTTAATGTTTTAAATAACTGCTGCTTTTCATTCCTCCCAAACTGCATTTATAGTATAATTATATGATTGCTGGGGGTTTCATATAGCTGAATTATAGGTTTGTGAAAGAGTCTCCCAGCTTCCCTTCATATTTCTCTAACCACCGACAAGGATACTCTCAAGGCATTCTATAATTCAATTAGAACTATCCTCTGAGAAACATATAATTTTATAGAAAGAAGATTTAAGTCATCATGTATCCATTTTTTTCCTGTTATGAAAGCATTTGTCTAAAGTCTGGTATGAAATTTAAATACGTCTGAAACATTCTTAATCCAATAGTTTTCAACTGTGTTATTTGACAGTTGTCAGACTGGCACAACCCCCCAGGCTCATATATAAACTGAAGTGCTATATGGGCTAAGTACATGTTAAAGACTAGTGTATGGAAAGCCCTCCACAGGGAATGTACAACAGGTTGTATGCGTGTGTGTAAATATATATCGTATGCGCACTCACCTCCATTTTTGTGGAACTAAATTTTACATAAATACACACCCTAAACAGATTCAATGCAATTCAACTGTAACATCCCAGTCTTAACTGCTGTACTAAATCTGAGATGCTAATTAGAATGAAAAAAAACAAGCATTGGAGCTAAACAGTAAAACAGCCTTAGAGTATCAAAAATGCTTCCTCATCATACAGATTTTTCCAGGCACAGAAATGTTCTTAACGAATTATTTTTTTTTTCTTCCTCCTCCTAAGGAATGTCAATTGTAGCCAAAACCTATAGAACTACTCAAGGGCCAATTCCCAGCTGGTTTCCTCATACGCCTTGCAGCAAAGAAAAGCCCAACCAGAGCAAGTAACCACCCCAAAGAAGCTACAGATGGCCCGAATCTGTATTCTAAAAAGAGCCAAAAACTCAGATGTCTACAACCACTGCATAAGTAATAGGTATAACACATCCAACAATTCAAGACATAGATGGAAAATGGGTTTAGATTTGAAAATCTTATTTTTACTCAGTTAATTTCAGTTGAATGGTAGAACTCTCATATCTTCTATTTAAAATACATTGTAGGGATTTTTAAAAATTAAATCATTTAAATATAGTTTTTTATCATTTAAAGATTTTACTTGAGTATTATTTTTTTAAAAATCGGTATTTATTTCATATTGTCAATATCCTGTGCGCATCACAAAGTATTATTACAAGTATACAACAACAATTGAAACTTGTTCTTCAGCTTCATTAAATAAAATAGGATGGAAAAGTGAGCAAATAGTAAAGAAAAATCATCAAAGAAACCTGCTCACAGTTCTGGAATGCTTTGACACCAATGAGTTTAATCTGAGTAGAGACACACAAGTTTGCTTACTGCAGTGTAACTAGGGCTCTTCAATGTCAGAGACTACTTGTGGTAGGCATCTGAATCTTTTTGACACAGCTATCAGCAATAGCTTTTCCAAATGCCCACATTTGAAGAGAAATTAGCTTTATTCTCAATATATTCACCAGGAACTTCACTGTGTTGAGACGTTTGAACAAGTCTATGGAAGACATTAGATCTGCAGGGAACAATGCTCATAGCTCATCTTGTGGAACATAATAATGAACATCATGCAAATTCCAAAACCCAGTAAATAAGTCTTCTTGACAACAAACTCTTGGTCAAGTCTTTTTATGATCGTATTTTGCAGTTATTTTAACCATGACGTTGGAAAGCAAGAAATTTCACTGGTAGCACATACTGCTCGGTTTATACACAACAACAACAAAAAAATACCTTTGTGTATTTATGTCATCACTTGTGGATTTCCAGATGCCACCTGAAATGGATTCTGAAAACCTCCCTGAGGCACAGCACTCCAGCTGTATTGTGCAAGGAGAACAGACTGGGGGCATTTTCAAGTCGTCTTCACCGAGCTTATTTTAGTGTTTTTGAAATCCTCAGCCTCAAAGCGATCTCTGACTCATCTCTTTCTTCAGCAAATTCAAAACAAGCCATCAGAATAATTCAACTGCACCACGGCAGTTATCTTCTGTTTCCTAGTATTTCAGGCCTGACTGGATGGCAGCCAATGCCAAATGCTGATTTTTGTAAGGGTAACCACTAGCTACCTAGGGAAGGGAAGAAAGTTGCCGGCTGACAGATCATATTTCATCTATCATAATTTGTCAGCTAAACCCAAGAAGGGTTTCTAAAAAGACAATCTAGACAGCACTTCAAGAATTTTATTTTTCAGATAATGCTCACAGTTGACAAAAAAATGGGTCCTTAAAACTCTTTCTGACTCCTGATGAAATTAAGCAGATATATTGAGCCATTTCACAATTATTTTTACAGGAGGCTGTTTTCTGGATCGAGAAGTTCTAAAATGGTGTTACAGAGGACACTGCAGCAACACTAAATTGACACTTAAAAATAGAGGCGAATTTAATTACCTTAATTTTGCAAAATAGGCTGCATTATCATAACTTTCAACACACAATCTCATCGTTCCGTAGCAACAGCCTAAACATTAAACTTACTTCAAAAATGTGCAGACAAAACACTTAAAGCATCCAAAATAACTAAAGAATTGTGACCCAAATTAGAATCATTCCAATATAAAGGCATCTGAAATCTGTGACACAAACTGAAAGACAACTAAAATCTATGCTAAACAAGAAAATAAATATCTGCATATTCCGGTTTATACTGAACAACGGATACCTCATGAGCTTCCCATAAGTAAATCAAATACCAACCATTGCACAGGCTCTGTCTGCAATTCCTAACTACTGATGATTCTCAGAGATCAAAAATATTAATGGAGAAATAAGAAAAAGTCAATATTATAGTTAGAATATTAAGTACATCCCTACAGACCAAGTCAGTTGTCAATATTTTACATTCTCCTCAATTTGGAGGATCACTGTTCACTAGAAAATTTTGGTGGTACATAGGAATATTCAATTTTGGTATCACTTTTCACCAATTTTAAACCAATATTAAATAGTCCATCATATAATAATCTGAGCTGTGGTTTACCCTTTGTATAAAAACAATGTTTACTTCCGTAATGAATGCAGTCTCACTCTGTTTAACTGGGAATACATTTCCATTTGAATTCTCTCATTTAAGAAAAGCTGTCCAAAACCCACCCTTTTAGTCTGGGGCTTGAACAGCTTGTTCAGCTCTGCTTGGGAGTGCAAACTGCAGGGAAGTTACAACCATAAAAACTCTGCAGAGAGGGATTACTCTATTTATTCAACATTCTACTGCCAAATTCAGGTGTAGCAGGAACAGGTGGAACATGGGTAAAAACTACTTCATTTCTTGGATTTTCAGGTGCCTTATAGCAACAGCAATGAGTTTCATTTTGTTAAGTTTCGATACTTTTGTACAAATCAATTTGTTGATGCCTTGAAACTTGACAAGACCAAGCAGTAGAAAGGGAGGCAGGAGGGCCCTCTGCTTCCCACTCCTTCTGTGCTTAAGGACTGAAATGCCTCTATTAGCCTCAAATTTTCTGGATCTCATTTGTGTAGGCCAGATCCAATCTCCCTGTACTCGTAACTGGGACTGCATACGGAAGGAGCAAACACACACAAAATAAAAGCCACATTTTGTCTAGGATCAAAAGGCAGTCTGGTTAACACAGAACGATGACCACAGAGCTACCTTTGAAACTGGTCAGAGGTTGGCAGCCAGAGAACATGTCAGGCCTAGGGACTAGGTAAAACATGCTCTAACAGCTTAGAAAAGCCCACCACCACCACAAAAAGCAAACTCAAACCCACCAGACAGAAAAAGCTCCCTCATAAGCTCACACAGCTCATGGTCTACCAACCCATAATAGAAAATGAGTAGCAGTATCACAGATTTTTTTCTGGGAAAGGTAAGTGTCTCCAAATTCACAGAGACTGGGTCCGTTTCCAGTTTGCGGTGACAACAAACACAAATTGTCTCTGTCGTCATCCTGCCCCCAGCTGCAGTGCTTAGAGAACTTGGCACATGCGACAGACAGAATTTCACATTTCTTTTCACCTAGATGTCAGGGTCAGAGGAACGCTGGGCATCTTCCCTCTGTTCCAGTACTACAGCATGTGTCCCTCAGAGCAGCTCCTCAGTAATTCTAGTGGGTGACTAGTGACTCTCAGATACCTCACAGAGCCATTGGGCTACTCTCTTCCCATACCACAGCGGTGAGACTCAATGTAAGAAACGTTTCTTAAAGATAAAGATGTATTTGAGAACGACATAGAAGACATCAAAATTATCCTTCAGATTTGCTACCAAATGCGCACCTGTGGTTCCACATTTCCTCTGTACCAGGCCCCATGACATGGAGAAACATTAGTTTGGATATTGTTGGCAAGCTGCCTGGATCTCCACTGTTAAGTGTAAGGACTCAGCCGCTTGATGTTGCCAGAAAGAACCCTAGGCTAAGACAGGGAGCCAGCTTGGATGGAGGGAAGAGATTAGTACAGTGAGAAAAAAATAAAAAGGTAACAGGATAAATAATACTGCAGGCCTTAGAAGACAAAGCTTGCTGGAAAGAAGATATCACATCACATTTGTTTCTAATAGGAAAGTGAGATTATGCTTGGAAGGCCTGAAGAAAAAAACTGCTAAATCTTGGTGACACAGATCCTTGGAACACAGTGGAATACTACATTTTAATACAGTGTTGAATTTTAACAAAGTGCAAAGGCCTTATTAAATTTTAAATGAATAAACAAAAAATTATCAAGATCTTCCAGTCTGTGAATTCCTCATAACTATGATTATAAAAGTGAATTAAAATGCACTGATAAAAATGTAGTTGGCAAACATATCAGAAAGTATCCTGACAGCTAATGAATAACCAGCAAAAACCATAAGCATGCTTAGATTATTTCTGTGACAATTCATACCTAGGGGTAAGCTAAACAAAACAGAAATCTTCTATTTCCTATGTACAAAGTGTTTTTAAAAGATCAGAATGATAGCTTTGACTTTGTACATATTAAAACCTTTCTCAAGGGAAAATCTTACACGTTATCGTACTTCCACAAATATCATAATTTGGCTATCTTTGCAGGAGGAAAAAAAAACTAATAACAATATACAATATTCCTTTTAAAATTCCTCACTTTTAAGTTTTCCTCCAGTTTCCAGGAGCAGTCAAAACCTAAGTAAAAGGGACTACTTTTCTATAACTGGTGTATTAGTAACACAGTATTCTGAACTCCAAGGATGTTATTGGTTGCTGTGTGCTGAGTCCTGTTTACAAACCTTCAGCTTCCCAGTGACCCAAAAGAACAGAATGGCTCATTCTAAGTGTGTAATATCCGAAAGAATGAGTAAATATTTGAGTTAAAGCAGAATATTGACACAACAGATTTTACCAGGGCTTGACACAGTAGGCCTTAAAGGGCAATTATCTTACCAGGAACCAGTTAGAGCAAAAGACAGTGATGTTAGAAGGAAATGCACTAGAAGTCAGGTCACAGAAGGCAAGAGAAAGACGTGCTGGCTGCTGCAAACGTTGCAGGCAACCTGGTGGAGAAGACACCCTTCTGCTCTTCAGCCACCACCTGCTTGGGCATCAGAGAGGAGCACAGCCAAAATAAGCACCCCGTGTCTATCTGATTCCAATTTGGTATTATCAATCTCATTTTGCCATTAGACAATGACGTCTATAAATAAATAGAAGCTATACAAGGTCAACCAGGTAAGAAACAAAGAAGCATTGCCTCATGTGCTACCAGGGAACTGTTATTCCTCTGCAGGTGGAGATTTGTGGATGACACACGCTACTCGTATGCTCTCAAATGTATTCTCACCCGAGACCTAAGGACTACATCTGGTGAATACAGACTAAATTCATCTTTAACAGAAACCATTTACTGAAAAGGTTATTTTGGGATTCAGACTAGAGGATCCACAGAGAACTGATTCACCCACCATCCAAAGGCCACATCCTACCCCGGTTCCAGGTGCTGAGGAGATTTCTATTTTGCAAACAGAATCGACTATTTTCCCATAAAACACATTGCTAGCCCTCCTAATTAGGTTGAAAGACCTAAAATATACCATTTATTAATCAGCTGAATCAAAATCACTTACCAAATAAAAATTATCCAATCATGATATCTAAAGTGAGCTTTTACTCAAGGGTAACTAGAAATCTCAGGACTGCTGTATACCGCTCATAACAGCTACATACATTTTTATTTTGGTGCCAGTCCAAAAATGAGAAAAGCTTTGCAATTTAGCTTATGAGAAGTAGGTGGTCTTTGAACAAGACTACAAAGTAATCTTCAAATAAAATGAACAACAAGGAAGCATGCCTGAAAATGCTAGATCAGTTGCTTGCATTAAACGCTTACCAGATTCTTTCAAAGATTTATTAGTTTTTGACAATTAGCTGATGATAAAAGAACCTTCTAAATCTTCTGAGGAGTAAATAATAATAAAAACAAAAATAAAAATAAACTCAGCAAACCTCCCTGTTGTCCCTTCCAACAATCCTCATATGGTTGAAAACTGCAGCAAGCCCCACTCTGCCTGGTGTGTGGCAATGCTGGCATACTCTAATAAAACAAAACTCTTCCAACCACACAAGCCTCCTGACCACTTGTCTCTCTTCCACACTCCCAGAGGTTGATCATATAACCCTATGCTAGATAAGTGACTCTAGGTGGGAGGAAATCGTGACCTGTTTTCATACAACAATTAAATCAAATAAACACAGCACTATCCAGCTAAGAATATAGAGGCAAAAGATGAAAACATAAAACACAGTCAAGAATAGACTTGGATCCAGCTGTTAAGACCTTGTTTATAGCAGTCAAGAAAATATTTCTGAAAGTCCTGGGCAAAGCTTTATTTACAATGAATTAAAAATCATACCTGTGTAAGAAAAGGGGGAAAAAAACAAACCAAACAAAAGAAAACCCAAACCCAATCATTTTCTTCATCCTCTGCTCCCAATTTTTCCAGACGTCTCCAACAATTAGGCATGCATTGCTAATAAAATACATGCTACTAATGTATGTCTATCATTAGGTATAAAAGCCTGCCAAGTTAACATCCCACAACTTCACTCTGTACTCAAAGAATTTCCTTAGCAAATTTTAATGACCTTATCATAAGCATCAAGATTATCACATCCACTAATTCTCTTAGAAAAAAAATCTGGAAAATGTTGCTACAACCACAAACACATTTACAAAAAGATCTTTCATCCTGGGAGGGAGGGCTTGGTTGGTTGTGTTTTTTTTTTTTTTTCTCTCTTCTCTTTCCACATGAAGCAATATTTTTGTAGTCTGCCCAGAACAACCATGCTCTGAAGATGAGGGCAGATAACTTCTGTATGCTTCCTTACGTGCCACCTTGTGCTATCTTTTTTTGATTATTTCAACTCCCTGAAATGCATGGCCAGACTGAAAAATATGATTTCCTTGTATTTTTCTGAAGATTTAAAATAAACCCAAGAAGGCTGGAGAAAGTGGAGGGGGGGAGTGGGGTGTCAAAACAACTACTAAGAAGTATTGCTAACACCAGCCATTTTAAGGATTTCTTCCCAGCAGCAGTTAGATAAGCAACAATTTCAAGAGTCTGACGAAAAGAAAAGCTCAGAAGAGGTAACAGGGAAAGCAATGTTTTGGGGCTTAGGTGTATCTATCAAACCCAGAGAGTTTACACGCCTTCCACATAAAACCCGAGTGGTAACATAAGCAGGAAGGAAGATTTATCAGGAACTGATGACAGTTTTCAGCCTCTCATGTCCATCACTTTCCTCCCAGAAGCTTGGTCTGGAGATCCAGTTATAAGCCTAAAATGCTGAGCAAGAGGATGGATAGGCAGAGGGAGGGGGAAGATTTTGTCCAACTCATCCTGAAGCCAAACTGGTGTCTTGAGTCCTTCACATGTACCTAGGCATGTAAGTATCATACACTAACATTACAAGGAACTTGTGGGTGCTGTGAATTTCAGACAGTCCATCTCTCCTAAGCACTGAATTTATCTGTAAGGATATAAGGGAGAATTCCAGGATACACGTTCTTCTAAATTGCAGAAAAATAACCCAAAAGGTGGGGAAAAAACCCCACACTAGGTCTGTTGAACAAGCAAGGCACAGATATATTACACTGTCCAAAGCTCCAGATAAAATAAAACGTGGCATCATTGTTTAGGAAGGTCATTTTCCCAGAAATACCATCATGATGAGAAATTTCTGTGCTCTCTCTCTCTTATTAATTTCCACTGTAATCTACTGTACTCAAAAAATTTCTGACTCGAGCTTAAATGTAAAAAAGGCAAGGCAAGGACTTGTTAGAATACTGGTTGCAGAATTATTCATCTTGGCTTTTCAATTACTCTGGAAATACTCATCTGTTTAGTTAGCAGACTACTCATATATTACCCCTTAATAGTGGAGGCAGAATTGTAAGCCAGGCTGAAACCTGGCTAGGTGGATTGACTTTTTATTAATACCTACCACTTAGTAACTTATGACCACTGTTGGCCTTGTAAACTTTCCTTCAGCCCTCTTCTGACACAGACACGTCCAGCTAAGATCCATGCACCTATCAAATGATTCCTTGAAATTATAATCATAGCCTTCACCAATAGGGCACTCTTTGAACCCGTTTCTTTCCTCTCTCTTCATTTACTTCCCCTTCTTTTTAAGTTTTTGTGCAAATTTGGACATTCTCAGACCGCATAGCAATACTGTATTAGTCAGAAAATGAATAATTCCTAAGTCTTGTATTCTTTGTGGTCCTCTGCCTCAGTGAAAAGGCAGCAAAGGCTGAAGCACATCCTAATCAGCAAATGCTGCTTCCCATTTTCATTCTTACACTGATCTTACTACACATACATTCCTCAGGCATGAAAAATGCCTATGACCCTTTTCCTAAAATAACAAAAAACAGCTAGGTTGCATTTCTCAGCCCAGTATTTTGATTAAGGAATACACAGGGTTAGCTACTTTACAAAAGCCTAACTAGTTGAGTGTAATATTTTCTGTTATTGGCAACTGGAAAAAGACAACAGGGCCTCTCAACTCTAACCCAACTGCTCAAATTTAACTGAAGTATCTGGTATAAGCTGAAGGATAAAAAAAAGCACTGATATCAGGATTTAGATGACCCCTCTTTCATTCACAGCACTGCTGTTTAATTAGTATATGACAAGGATCAGAGAAAACCAGTCAGGCTTGAAAGTCTCAGCTATCACTGGACAACTGGACAGACACCTGCATTAAAAGGTATCTCTAACTTGAGGTGTAGGTGTCAGTGGGTCACAGAAAGGTGTTAGCACTGCTAATTTGATTCTTCTTCCAGATGAAGTGAATCTCTAAAGCAGGGTAAGGTTAACTCTTGGTGCATGCAGCACTAAGTGACACATGGATGAAGAAAAAATGACAGATTCCTGTTCAGTGAAGGGACAGCCCTGGGACATGGTGGGACAGCAGGCCAAAGCCTGCCCATGGCAGCAATCTCCTTACAGCAGTTCAAGTAGAGCTCTGGTACAAAGCAGCAGCTGTCACGCTCCTTACATCTGCACTGTGATTAAGACAGAGGATTTAGACATTTGGATTTAGATATTTTAGATATTTAGGGATTTAGATATTTGCAAGAAACACTCTGACTCATAAGGCCACTGGAGACATATTTAGTCTTTTTTTTTTTTTTTTTAAAGAAAATTACTGACTGCATGTAGGTTTTATGGAATAAGAAAGAACCCTACAGATTAAAAAAAAATAAACCTCACAGAGGCACAGAAAGTTTATAATGTAATAAAAACACCTACTTTGGACATTAAGCTAGCTGGTCACTAAAAAAAACCAAACCACAGTAACTTTTTACAGAATGTAAGTGTCAAAAGCTGACTGAACTATTCCCAGAACAAATTTTATATAAAAATCAAGAATTAAGGGGAAAAAGAATAAAAGTTCAATGGAAATTCAATAATACACAAGTAAAACATTTTTTGTTTGGAAGGGGCTCCTAGAAGTCCAACACCCTGCTCAAAGACAGGCATAACTTCAACAGTAGGCAAGTTTCCCCACTGCTTTATGAAGCCAAATTTTGACACACTCCAAGGATCCTACAACTTCTCCAGACAATGCATTCCCAGGCCCCTACCAACACTCATCAAGAAGAATTCCCTGTCCTGCCTTCCTAACGAGCATTTCCCCATGCTCCCTCCTGAGCACTGACCCTTGTCCCATCGCTGTGTGCTCCCAAGCACCTGCAAGCTCCTAAGCATGGAGAGGTGGAGGCTTGAGCCCAGCTGGTGCCCTCAGGTGAGGCTGAACTCAGCCCTTCCATCTGTCTTTCCTCTCAAGGTCACCTCTTCCCCACCTCCATCCAGCACCATGTCTACTGAAGCACTTCAGAGTGAGAAAGACCTTGTGTGGGAGAGTTTCAAAACCATTTGGTATTGACTTCACACTGCTCCCACTACTAAGCTAACACCAAATGCTTATGAAAATTCCAGCCTACCAGCCTGCTAGCTGAAAATACTATAAATAATTGAACAGATCAAAAAATATCCTTTTTTTTGCTCCCCCCTGCTTCCTATATTGCAGGCCCCATCTGTTGTCTGTTAACCCTTAGTTTGCAAGGAAAAAGGCTGATGCTCTTCCTGCTCTGTGACTCCTGGCAGGGTGACTATTCACAGTCCATCCAAATGATTTTCTTTAATTTTTTAATGAGATTGAAAGGTCTGCAAAGTATTTTTATTTGTTCATAACACATTATGCTGTCAAGTAGTCTTTTTTGAGAAAACGGTGAAAATCCTGTGGATATCCCAAAGTTCTTGCAACTAACAAAATTTTCCTAGTAATAATTACCCACAAGTGTGTATTTGTAGGTACATTTATAATTTCACATGTGCTTCATGGTTGAGATTTCTCTCCTCCCAGACTTTCAGACTATTATTCTTTTTCTACAAAAACACAGAAGGTGACAAAAGTAAAATGTAAATTGAACTATGTAAAAGGGAAACAATTCTTTAAAAGAGATGACCAGTCTTGTAGTCAAATCCTGTTAAAATATCTCAGCTTGTCTTCTCCAGAAGCAGCAGCACTGCACTGGGATCATTATTTTCAGGAGTCAGTAACACTGCACTCATACAAGACACTTCTGTTGACAGGGTAGTCTGGCTGGGGACCAGTTCTGTGCATGGTCCTGGTGGATCCAAAGTGAATCCTACAGCCTCATCCAACCTCAATTATTTTTCAGGTGCAGCCTAGAGCATATACCAAAAGCAGCTTTTCCTCAGTGGCTGAGAATTATTATAAAGTTTTCCTTACATTTCAATACACACTTTAAAAAGTGCACTGGTCAAAATGTGATCATTTTTAACAAAATTATTTCCTGCTATTTTTAAGGTTAAGAAAATACTGAAATGATAATTGAAAATAGCTAAACAATATATTTTTATATGTTAGAAACAGTAATGTAACATGAACTAAGACAGTAGGAAGTCCTGAAGTAGTTATTTCAGTGGGTCTACAACCAACCAGTGTATCATGGAAGCATGAGAGCTTGTTTCTTTTTGACACAATGGAAGGTGTGAAGAGCTATCAGATGACCAGCCACTCTCTCAGGAGACCAAGCACCCACAGAAGACACCAAGCCCAGGCAGAGAGCCATCACACAGAGTTTTTAAAAGGCTAATGAATCCCAGCATAAAGGAATATTAATATTAAACAATCCTTAAATTATGCTTCTAGTAGATTTGGGAGTAAACTAACAGACTGTTAGGAATTATCAACCTCAATGACAAACATCACTATGGACACAAAAATATTTACAAAAAAAAAAAAAAAAAACACTAGAGCAGAGCATGTCAAAACATTTTTCATAATAAGCAACCGAGAGGGAATAAGAATACTAAATTCAAAATGTTCTCCCTCATCTCAAAGCACCTTTCTGTATTTTTATAAACAAAAAACCAGACATTTGAGGACAAAAATTGTTTTGAAGGGGAGAAAGCAAAACTTCAATCCCCCAAAGCACTTAAGGAAGGTTTAGGCATAAGAAAAGTACCTGCCCTTTTATTTTGTGGGTGTAATTATCACATTAACATCCTCTTCCAGGGATCTGATTATATTAAATCAGACAAAAACTGAGCCCTGGCTATAAGGTTATGGGGCTATGAACGCATCAGGCGGGCAACATTAGGAGAAAGAATCCCCTTGGTGGAGGAGGCACAGTTCCTCTCATTTCTCTTCACCCTTCCACAACTGAAACTCTTACCTGCACTTGAACTTGGCATAAAAGCAATATACTTAATAACTGACATTGATTAGAAGCTCTCAATGATCCTGCTGGGATTTAGACACGTAGAGGAATGCGCCTCTACAAAGTCACATTGGCTGATGAATGAGTCAGAACAAGATGTCTGCAAGGGAGATCTTCCTTTGACTTTCAGCAGGAGAGGAATTCCCTTCCATCTCTTATACCCCTTCTTTCCCAAACTGAAAAATACTCAAACAATTTCTGTGCTCCATTTCTCACCACTAATCTGGCAAGTGGAGTAGTAAACCCCACAGTACCATATGGTAGAAGACAGCTGAGATACAAACGTGTTGTGTAATATCTATCCTAATGAGTGATGGAAATAAAACTCAAAGAGATAAATATCTGGCTTCAGCATCAAAAAGCATCAAAAATTCACAGTTAGGGATAAAAGCCTATTGTGTGGACAACACCAAACATTTCCCAATAGCAATACTGCACCCTGCAGATGTGTGGTACCACTCTTGGTCCCTGAAGCAGCATGACTAAATGTATGCAGCCTCCAAAACTCTCAGTGAAAAGCTCAGCAATGCTATCTGCTTGTGCCTAATTGTTCAATGCTGCTGGAAGAGAAAAGGAGTGTAAACACATGCATTTATCTTTCTCCATTTGAGTACCAAGATGAGTGGAAGAGAAAAGGACTAGAAGTTATTTTCCAGACTCTGCAGTACATTTTATCACATATGTAAAAATTCAGCTTGAAAAAGATAAGAAGAAACATTTAGCATTTGAGCAAGTGTAAGTTTTAAGACCTGTCTCAAACATTTTACTTGTACTTTTGCTCAACATCAAATATACTACTTACAAACCCAAACAGAGTTTCAGTACCAGAAGCACAGCAAGTATATTCCTGCTCCCTCCCACCCACTCTACCCACCCTCCCTGTCCCCTTGAAAATATATTCCTATAGCTCCATCTCTTCCACTAACATTGTAGGAGAATCAGACATGGTGATGCCTACAAAGCTCTGGTTTGTTTTTGTTTTGTTTTCTTTTTTTTTCTCTCCTGCTTCCTTTAAAATCCAAGTTTCCACCAAGAATGACAGTTCTCAAAACCCATCTGCCTGGGCCTAGAGTTATGGAAGTATCACTGACTGACACATTTTGGGGTAGAAAAAAGAAGACACAGAATATTTTACTAAAAATAAAAAAAAAAAAAAGTAATTTTCTCTTACAACATACAAGACAGAAGAACTTGAGGGAGGAACCTAAGGCTCCTATGCAGTCCTCCTGCCAGGCTGGTGCATTACACACACTCCTCAAAGCAATCACTCTTGGTCATTGTGTGCATCTTCATTTAGCTGGCAATAGCAACGATGGCTTTTGAAGTCAGCTGGCATCCCCTCCTCCTGTGCTCTGCCCTGCAAATAGGTCTTACCTGCACAGCCTGGACCCCTGTTACATGAAGCTAAGCCAGAAGATCCACTCCAACCACTCCTGGGCACCAAGTCCAGAGCACTGAACCAGACCCAACTCCAGCCCTTCATGGCCAAAAGGTACATGTTGAATGTTCCACATCTCACTCCACTGATCCACTGCTCCCGTGGACACACTGTTAACGTGGGCATGGCCAACAAGACCCTTATACCAACACCATCCGTTTCTCTGTAAACTGAGTGTTTCTTAGAAGCCAGATCCAAACATTACTATTTTTTTTTTACTTTCTGGATTGTAGACCAATGTTTTACACAAGTTTTCACAACTAATTTTTAATCTGAAATGTATGCATGGGTTGTTTCTTTATAGAACAAAGTAATAAAGTTTATGCTCAGTGAATCCATCCCCTCTGTATATTTGCTCTCTTGACATGCATGTTACCTATTACTACATTCTGTTAATTTTGTGTCATTATTGTATATACAAAATGAAAACTAAGAATCCTTATATGCTTCGTTTCCAATATTTGGTTCCACCCCTTCAAGCATCTGAATTTTAGGAAGACTCTATAGTGTGACTTTTCCCTTTTTAAGGTTTCCAACTTCAGTGCAAGTCTGCTGGTCAGCTTTGACTTATATCACCCAGCAAAGAAAGCAGCCAGCAGCAGAAAACTCACTAAGGGAGCAGGGATTAAGGATCAAAGCTCCTTGGTAGGCAGAATGCTTCCTTTCCAGCCCATCAAGTGCCAAAAAGTTTCCTACACAGTTTCCTCTACAAAATTATTACAGGCAACTCTTATTACTTCTTAATGGAAATTGAAACATGGCTACTTTCAATTACCATTTAATCTAGTAAGAGACATTAACTGAAAGGATTTACTATAAAACATAACCTGGAATGTAAAAAGCACATTTGCTAAGACATCAAATGCTGGCTGAGAGTGAGGATGTCAGACAGTGCCTTGGACAGCAGCCCTAACATAGTGTTCTGATCCTCAGAAGTTGGCCACTAATTATTTAATAATAAATGCTACCCAAACACAATCATGTATATTTTAAAATCGAGCAAATTTGTGTGTAATACCCAAATAATTAGAGCTTAATTCAAAATCACTAAATAAAAAATACACATTGCTGAGGAGACCAATACTTCACACTAGTTTTGCCTTTACATTTTAGTAAGTAAAAAGTTTAGACAGTAAAAACAAGTTTTAAGGCTCCTGTGCCACTCAGTGAAAACTTTATGCTCTGACTTGTCCCTGAACTCCAAGAACGTATCAAGCATAAATGCTGAGTGAAGGAGCAAAAGAGATTGTAAAGGAGTAGAAGGAGCAGCTCTGTGCGTACCTTCCAAACAGAATTAGCTTTCCTCAGAGCAGTCACTTACTTCAAAAGATTTTGCAGACTCTTATTCTAGCAGGCACTGCACAAACCCAAACCAGAAGTGATCTGAGTCAAACAGTTTACAAATCAAGAATGAGACAGGAGGGAACAGATGAATACAACAAACAGATGGGAAAAGAAAAAGGGAATAAATAATGAGAGGATGCTGGTTAAAAGGCAGTCTCAGAGCACAACCTAAAGTGACTGGTGTTAAATGTTCCACAGAGCTCATGAATGCAGAGTTGTACACAGGCATCTGAGGATGATGAACTAACTTGGCTGACATTTATGGGTAACCTTTTTGTTGAATGAAAGGGACAGAGGTGATTTTCTAAGTGCTTTACTAGATAGAGTAGAAACTTGGCACGGGCTGATTTGGGCATGAGTTGTCTCCTCTTCTAGGCTACAAAAAGGGAAACTAGGCCACGGAGACCCAAGAAGAGAAAAGTTAACCAGTTTATACTTGAGGCAGAGAAAGCAAGTTGGATGAGACATTGACATGACAAGCCAGAAATCTAGATTTTAGAGAACAGTTTTCAGTGGTTATAAAGGGAATGCGTTTAGGGAAGACTGGAGGCAACGGCCACAGTAGTAAAGCATGACAGAACAAGATTAAGAGATTTCGCTCTTCTGTCAGAGGAGTGATTTTATCTTAGAGTGTAACTACAAAAAGCACACTCAGTTTGCCAGTTTGGGTCAACCAGAAGTCACAGAAATGGGCCCGCTGCAGCACTGAGCCTGAGCTGTCAAACCCTGCCAGATTCCTTCAGGCAGAATGCAACAGCAGATAGAAAAACCCAAACCAATTGCTGAACTCTTTACTGCAGAGACTGCCCAGAGAATAGTTACACAAAGAGAAGTGGGCAAGACAGCAATGACAGCAATTTAGGGAAGACGGTGAAACCCAAGCTGTGAAGGTAAGAGGAAGGATTGGGGACCAGCAGATGATCCAGGAGAGGGCTGAGTCATGAAAGCCCAAGGAGGAAAGGATTTCACAAACACAACACGGTACAAAACGTTAAAAGCATGCAATGGCTTTCAGAGGATAAACGGCTTTTGTTCTGACCTTTTCTTTGGTATTATTACCTAAGCAAAGCAGAAGTCATTCAGCACACCCCCCAACTACTGTCACAGGACTCCTAACAAACCAGAATGCTTGGGCATGAAGAGTAACCTTTAACAACCCCCGTTAAGTCAGGAAAAATCACTGAAGTCTTCACAGTGAGACTTCCACCAATAATTCCCTGCTTCTAAAAAAATATCAATTATTAGACTTCAGGAAAACAAGCTCAAGAATATTTTTTATGCTATTTACCAAAAGCCACATATATCCTTCTGCTCATATAACTACTAACATGAAAAATCAGCAACTGACAGGATATACAGGCTCCCTCCCACTCAACTTCCAGTGACACCAAACACTACAGAACATGGACTCCACTGGCCCTTAGCAATGAAAGAATTCAGCAG
>NW_008626209.1:136454-163430 GCF_000691845.1 Merops nubicus
ATAACTATACATTTTAACCTTTACAGGTTATTTATACCCAAGGAGGAATAAAATAAGTGAAGGCAAATAATATTACTACATAAATCTGAGGAGCAGTATCTTCCTGCATTTTAAGAGATCTGTTGCTTTTACTTTTGGAAGGCAGACTTCTGATGAAGGCAGTGGAAGGCAAGCCTTTTACCACAAACTATTCATTGCCTGAGCTGAATTTTCTCCACTAACTACATGCGAGTAGACCACGTGAAGTTTCTTTTCACTTTTTTCCCAGAAAATAAAAATATGTAATTGTTTTAAAAAAACTAGATGTTTTTCATCCATCTACTCTTTTCGAGGGTAGGAACGCAGTGAGAATAAAGAATGCCTAATGCAATACTGACTTAAAAATCTAATCGTCCAACCGATTTGTCAGAAGTGACTTTTAAAGGCAAGAAGATGCTGAACCTTATCCAAGTTTGTTAATTAATATCCTCCCTAGATAAATTCCTTCTTACTGTTGTACTTGATTACTAAATCTCTCCGCTTCAAGGCAACAGATGGCTTAAGTTCTTCCAGAATTAAAAAGTCCAGAACTCTCCATACTATAACCATCTAAATTTAGTCAGATGCTTAAGTATTAATATTACGTTTTAACTGAGTAATGAAACAGTCATGGATAGGTGGAGAAATTGCTCTTGCAATTTTCTGGACAGCTAAGAGTTCAGAAAATTATTTATAACTTCCCCTTGTTTAGTAAATTGTTGATCAGCACTAGGAACATAAATAAAAGCATCAAAACCTTGACACCTAATCTGAAACTACTGTAACAAGAACGTGTCAGTCATACCCTGCTGTCAAAATTGGAACATTCTGCATCGTAAGGAAACAAAAGCACACTACACACTCTCAAGTTTCCAGGCCATGATCTTCAATTGTTCCATCCACTTTTAACTCCTTTCAAAAGGAGGGGACAGACATCCTGAACTGATCCAGATTATCTGTATAGTTTAAAAGAAGGCCACAGTAACCATTTCCTTTGGTGACTATACACTGAAAGACTAAATACAAAACCCACTTATTTTCTCTTATTTCCATGGCTTCATGACCCAAGGGCCACTGAAGTCAGCAGAAACCTTTTAATGGATTTGAAGATGCATCCTCTGACCCTGGTGTTGTAAAGATCTGCACAGACAGATCCTTGCTTCAATGATTGCACTTTTCTTTGTAGAATCAGAGCTACTAAAATACAGAAGTGGCAGTTTGTGGCAGTTTTGGATTTTACTGCATTCCAAGGTATCCAAAACCCTGCAGAATTTCTTTATCAAATTACACTAACCCCATAAAATGAAAAATCTAACTTTGGGCATCACATGAAAGGGTGTTATCAGAATCCAAGTGCAAACCAAAGAGGTCAGTTGCCAGCAGTCCTGGCACAAAATGAACATCAACTCTGCTCACATTACCACTTCTGAATAGATCATATCCATTTATTAATGTTTTTATAGTAACATTTTCAAACTATATTCTTAAAAGAGCTATTGTAAGTTTTCCTCCTGCAGTTTGTTGTAACTTGGTTGTTTAGTTACATGTTCCAAATCTTTTCAAAACACTGAGCTTGAGAACTCCAAGATAATTTCTGTTTCAGTCCACTAGCACTTCTGAATGCATTCTGCTTTCTCCCAAATTAAGTCACACAGAAGAATTCAGCAACATTTCATTACACTAACTTTTTTGTTTAACATTTAAAATCTCAATCCATTCATAGGTGGCTGTTCTATTAGAATTTAAAAGAAAGAATGTCATACCTCTGGGAACTGAAATTCAATTATACCTATGTGTCCACTGGTGCTGGGGGAGAAGCTGATCTATATGTGGAAACCACAACACAGAATTCTCCACTGGTTTATGTAAGAAAAACAGCTTTTGTGTGCTAAAATGGTTGGTGCAAGAATATAAGCTTCTAAACAGAATTTGAAATAGAAATAAGGCAAGAGAATACATTCTCTCCCCCTCAAATTTTCCTAGCATGCATCTCATTATCCTGAAAAGCATGCTATAAAACTTATCTTAAAATAAAAGTATTAATATACTTTTAGCACTGCTACCAAGAAGAGTGGCAGTTCTCTGTCAGTTTTAGGAAACACTCATTTAAAAAAAAAAATCATTTTGGAAACCTCAATTAAACCAGTTACTCAGAATTATCTGTTTGACTGTTAAAAAGAAATATTTGCATAAAATATAATCAAATTCTTCATATGGACTTATTTTCTTCCCAGAAGCTCTTAGAAGGTATAACTGTAGAGATGTCCTAGATAGGAAGGCTATCCCATCAGACATACATAAATGCAAAACCTACACACTGTGGTCTCACAGGCACCTTGGGTTTCACTGCATTGCTACAACTACAGGCAGCAAGCTGGTATTTGATTTTCAGGGAAGGCCCAAGTGCTGCAAAACACAATCCTAGTGGAATAATACACTCCTGCCTGCTTTCAGCTGAGCTGTCTATGGGAAGGGGGTCTGATAGTAAAGATACTCAGGCATGCTGCAGGAGAGTTCAGAACTTACATTTCTTGTAGGAAAAAAATCATCCCAAAAGAAGCAAGGAAAAGTGCCCAGTCCTGCAGTTTTTATTTAACAGGAGCTGCTTCCCTGAAATCTGTAATCACAGGAGACAAAAATACAGGCTCCACCTCGTAGTTAAAACCAGGGACTAATCTGTCATTCACATACCTGAAGTTACTTAAATGACTGGATTTACGTTTTGACCTTGTTTGGAGAAGCATCAGAACCCTTTGCCACACAAGGTTTACTACTTAATACCATATTTTGATTCAGAAGTCAGTAAATTAAGCCAACAAAATTAACTATTTTTTAACAATTCAGCTACATATTGGACTAATACCAGCTCTAGATAGGTCACTGTAAAATAAAAGCTCAAAAGCACCATGATTTATTTAAATATATTTTCTTAAGTACCTATATGTGATAATTTGTAATTCAGAGGAAAACTAAATAGATTCAGTGACATTTTTTTCTTATTTCAATTCACTTTTTCCTGTCTACATATTTAAAATATACTAAAACTTAATTTTTTTAAAATTTTATGCCTGTATGCTTCGTTTTCAGATATAATTACTGCATACAAAACTAGCTTCTGTACAATAACAATAGAATATCAGAGTTATCTTGCCATTTATTTGGAAATACATTATTCCAGGAAGACTCCTCCTGTGTCACATTTAATTGCCTTTGAAGATCCTGCCATTTGAATCTGTCTTCTGGAACATGCATTTCATCATTATTTTTTAGCCTTGTTACATCAATCACCTCAACTGCTACAGAAGATTTCTGGGCTGTGAAGTGATAATTTGTTCCAGCGATATTAATGAGGCAAACAGTGGTCTTGAGGGAGGTGACAGCCCATTGCTTTACAGACAGTAGGAGATTAAGGTGTTGCACTGTACATAGTCTGAATCATATCGCTGCAACCCTCAAAATATTCTATGCTACGTCTTAAGGTATTTTTGCCACCCATGCTATGAGTTACCCATGGAATAACATTACATCCCTTTGCCATGGTGCATCAACATTCACAGAAGCATTACCAACACTAGGCTGTTTGGAGCTTCTGGGAATGACACTACAGAATCAGGGAAAAGAAAAAAACGGCAGTTGATGCTGCAATGGCATTCCCAGTATACTGCTGCAGGAAGCACTACATCTGGAAACAACAGATGGTCTGAGTTTAAATGGGAGTGAATAGAGTATTTTAATACCCACACGTCTCTAATTCAGTTCTACAAGTTTGATTTCTATGTTTTCTCAGATTATGGAGTGTTACAGGATCTGTATGACAGGCTTTATCCATATTACTGTTACTATCAACACTGCCAGCTAAAACCCTAATGTTGTGCTATCTTTATCTGTGAACTCTGACTTAGCCATATGTGCACTTTCAGAAAAGCAGACTTGGTCTTTAAAACAAAGCTTAAAACAGAAATTTATATGAAATAAAACACTGTTCATTAGAGGCCAGATGCTCGACCACTGTGAATCATTCCTGATCACCTCTTTAGCCTTTTGCACTTCGATACACTTCGTACACATACACAGGATTCTACAAAATAAATTAACAAAAAAAAAAAAAAAAAGGAAAAGACAGCAGAGAGAACACACTCAGGAATCTTTCACATGTATCCTTTCCACATAAATGCCTCAAGCTCTTAACTGATTTATACAAAAGAGCTACTTACAGGCATCCTAAGGAATAATCCTAACCGTGCATGATTTACATTTACACATTTTAACTCAAAAGAGGAGAGGAAAGAGGATAGGGCCATCTGCGTGGCTTCAAAGCCTGCTGTGGATAACAGCTAGTGCTACCAACTCCCCCAGTTACTAATGCCAGATTGAACCATTTGTAACTGGTGCACAGGGAATGGCTGGCTAAGAGCTGGAAGATAAGCTTCTGCAAAAAAGACTGCGGAAAGCACAATTATCTTCCTGATGATTAATCTCCAGCAGAAGTATAACATGGTAAAGATGAATGAGGTGCAAATCTTCTAAGAATATTTGGTTTTATCTTCTTTTCAACAGCATGTATGCAAGACATTGGAATTTTCACCCTGACACATCCCGAGACAAATTTAACAGGAATATTATACCAATCTAACAGCATATACATGCCCTTGGAAACATAAAAAACATTTCCTTATAGATGGATGAAACTGGAAATTTGCTCAAGCATAATTAGCCCTTACGCCTTGATAATATAGAGGTCAGCATCTGTTTGAAGTAGGATTTGACATCAGTGGAAGCATATGGATAGGAAGCCAAACTCTTTTTCTCATTAAAAATACACCATTTAATTTGGCTCAGTTCAGGACGATTAGCAATATGTGCTCAAAGAAAAGCTTACAATTGGAACAGGGAGAGTTGGCTTGGGCAGGAGACCATGCACAGAAGAGAATCCAGAAGCTTATAAAGATGGCCTGCATACACTATGCCAGACTCTTGTTAATGCTATTAGCTCTTCATTTTCATAAGCACTCAGATCTATTAAGTAAAAACATTCAGCCAACAAGAAACATATAATAACAATTACATATAAATAAATCTAACATATTTCCTCCCTAAAATACCCAGAGATCTATGTTCCAAGCTTTCTAGAAACAACAGACTTCCAAAACCAAAAGCCACCCTGAGGTTATTTACACCTAAACATTCCTAACGACAATTAGCCATTTGAAGAAGAAAGACATAATAGGTTAGAAAAATATGCAATTACATTGCCAAATCTAAGGCTTATTGAACTTCAAGGTTCAAAAAATGTACTCTCTAGGAGAGAGAAAAATCTCTCACCAAGTGACTAACTTATTAGGATAATTAATGATGAAATTATCATCTAGAAAAAAATGTCCTAATAAAACTTAAAAGAAAAATAATCAGACACTTGCCATCCCCAACCTGATAATCCACACCCTGTCATCTGAACATTCTCCTCTCTAGAACTTACTGTGCAGAATGATAACCCAACATTTTGTATTGACAAACAGAAGTTGCTGGATCCAGCATTTTAAGAATAATTAGCCATTTTCAAAGTTATTCTGAATCCTACTAATGAGACCTCACCTGGCAGCCAATGCAGCAAACTTGTACCATCAGCAGTAAAGCTGATTTAGCACTACACTTACTGAAATATCAGCTGGGTTTCTTTCATAGAATTGAAGAAAAAATATGAAAGGAACCAAATACAGCATGTTTTTTCTACAGTAGTAAACAATTTAAAAATCACAGGAAATTCACTGCTTTGACTTTACATCTCACTTCCTAGAGTTTAACTGAAGTTATTTGGAACCCTGGAATTCAGTGGCTTGAACTTTAAGACTGAATTTAGTGCTAACTTTTAAAAAGAAAGGAAAACCTACTTGGATCTAACTTTAATTTCCTCTTTTTTTTTTTCCTTGCATTTCCTCATTTTACCCACTTAATATTTTATATATAATCTTGCTCTGTAAACCACAAACAAACCAACAAGGAGAATACATCCATTCCTTCTCCGGCCACCCAAGTATTTTCTGCCCATTCCCTGTTCATGAACTGGCTGATTTGATAACATGAGACAGTCAAACATTTTTGGAAGCACTGTTACTTTGTCACGATATGATGAAGGCAGATTTGCTCACAGCTTTCCCTGCTTTTACGGAAAGTCACTGAGAAATTGCTTTTCCAGGCACCAGTATTTCTAGGAATGATGCTGGTACAACTGAGCGTACAGAATCTCCTCTCCCCGTGGTCACAGGAGTAGAAGTTCACTTGTGCTTCCTTTTTAGGTTTGATTTAGCAAGACCTCTATCAAAAACTTTGCCTTGGGCTCTTGATAAAAGCCCTTTCATGTTTCCAGGGCACAACGTCATGACATAAAAACGCAAACAACATTTCTACACAGCCTTCCTCCTATTCTCACTCAACCTGGAAGAAACAAGGTGGACTTTGTGTATCTTCTCATTTACTATCAACACATTCATAAACGTCTTGCACGTAACATTTACTCTTATTATAAAATAGGCTTTTTATTAAGAAGTTTATTAGACTGTGTTTAATTACAGACTCTTCTTCATCTATTGGAATAATGAATCAAATTTTGGAGAAAATGCTTCACACTCTAGATTGCTTCTGGGTAATTTAAACCCCCATGATACTCTCTTCTGTGCCTGTCAGTCTGAAAAGCAGAATAAGCAAACCAGATCCCTGTACTTCATAATAGGACTGACTGTTCTCATCAAATATGTGGAAGAAGAAAGGAAAACAGGCACTTCTATTTCCCCCTTTGGATTTTGCAGCTGCGGAGAATACACTTACCAAACGGTTTCAAGAATATCAAAGTAAAACCTAAATCTTCAGCTGCATAATATAGTGATTTTCAAAGGGTATTCTTTCTTGCTGTGCTGAATATAACAATATTAAAATGTACGTAGAGGGCCCTGCAATTTACCACCAGTTTGAAGGCTCAGTAAAGCAACAGGCAGGGCCATACAACATGGAACTTTCATTTGCTTAATTCTTAGAATTTGTTAGCTTCTAAGCAACCGTTGATTAAAAAAACAAACCCAAAACAACCACCAAGACCACAAAAAGCCACAGAAGCCCCCCCTCCCCTTTTATTAGGCCTATTATTCTAAAAGATACCTTCATATCACAACAATTACTTCCAAAATTCAATGTATGCCAGGTTTTGATATATGGAAAGGTTTCAAGTGACTTAATATGATGTAAACAGAAAGACACAATTTGTGGAGACCTGCTGTTATTACAGAGAGACAAACAATAATAATGATCTGTTACATCAGGAGACATCCCACATGTATTTTCTACCTAGTGTCCTGGGGTAGACCCCTGTAAAACATCAAACTGATGTTTAAAGATGCCAGTAGTTTCAATTCAAGGGTTCAGGAAAAATTCCATTTTAAGACTGATAATTTGCATATTTCTGGATTAACAGAGGTTGGAAAAACTGGGTTTGTATCTCAAAAGTTCCAACAATGTTTGGTGCAGTACAGAGCAAAACATCCATCAGGAAACACCCCATGACAGGGCTTCTAGGTGGTATCTCCACCCCTCCTCGCAGGGAGCTGGTGACAAGTTGGGCAGGCAACAGATATTAGACCCTCCTGCAAGAATAAGGACTCTCTTTCATGTCCTGACACTGCACAAAGATTTCGCCTTATGTTTCAACTAATACTTGAAGATCTTGTTGAAGATCTCTTCTCGTAAGAAGGGACAATATTTCAACATGTATGGGAAGTCTAGAAACTGGAAATCAAAACATTTTTAACTACCTTCAAATCCTAACACAAGCCTCAGCCCTTTTATTAATCAAAACAGTTTAAACAACTGATGCACAACAATAGAAAAATGGTGTGGGTTTTTTTTTTTTTTTTTTTTTTTTAAACAGGAGAAGGCCTTTAATCCAAGAATGCAGAAAAATAATTTTGCTTTGAACAATTCCCTTTCTGTATAATCATTAGAATCGAAAGACAAAAGAGATTTCACACATCCTCTTACAATCACTAAAAAAGCCATTACCATGAATTTTCTTTTCCTAAAGAGAAATAATTCCTCTACAGAGGTTTGTTTTGAACACGGTTTCAGGAAATACTCTTCAAGAGAAACCATAGTTTGAAATATATGAATGAAGAACACATTCCTTATTATCTTAGACTGGACTAAATACATATGAAATCTTTATATACCATATTCCTTCAAGGCCAACACAGATTTAGCTTATACCCTCTCATTACAGAGTAAGACATTTTGGTAAAATATGTCTACAAGACTGCAGAAAAATTCCTGTTGTACATTGCCTTCAACAGCTTTTGGTTTTACCAAAACCTAAACTACTAACACTTTTTCAAGACAAAACCTCACACTGAAGTTCAGCATACACACATAAAGGAGTCAAACCCAACTCCTGTCACCATTTCCAATCATTTCCTATGTGACTAAACTGATGAGATTGCTGTGGGAAATTAAGATGAACAAGTAAAACATGTAACAACCAATAATGACTTGGTCTTCTGCATTCCATACTAACAGCGAGCTGCTTGGCTCTACAGTAAAGCTACGTATAGACTATGAAGCATCAACTCTAAGACCGCAACATTTTTCTTTCCTTGAAGATTAAACCAATAGAAATCCATTTCTACTTTTCATTTGCAATTTCAGACCAGACAAACTAGACATATCCAGTAATGAATGACATGCAGAAGTAAATCAGGAGGAATTAGGGATTCTTTTATCAGGCCTCTCCCAACTGGCTTGTTAATTGAAAATTCACACTATGAGTCACTGGAAAAAAACTAACCTGGAAGAAATAACAGTTTTACTAGAAAATATTTCAGGTCTTATTTTTACTGTATTAACAAAAAATATGAAAATTTTAATTTGACTTGCATATATGACAAATTTACTTAAAAAAAATGGAAGAGGATGATGATTTCAGTCTTAGCTTCTTAGCTAGCATGTGTACAACAAGTATAAACAGCTTTACAGGCAGATTCCTTCTGAAATATCAATGAGATTGCTACTTCTGAAAAACTACTTTAACTACCTTCATCCTCTGTATGTTATCTACAAGATACTACTCTTTATTAGTAAATATCTTAATCAGGGACTAATGCAATGATAAGAAACAAGAAGAACATTGCCACCTAGCTGTTTCAGCTGAGCCCATGGGAGATACCACGTTCAGCTTAAGCTTCTCAAATACTCCAGGGAAAACTGGTCTAAATTAAACCCATAGGAAGGGCTACCTAAAAACATGGGGCAAGACTAAGTTTCCATCACTTTTATCTCACCAGCTCTGAAAGCAGCAGGCCATAAAATATATACACAGAAAGCCCTTTCCAAAAAATTACTCAGTACAATCATGAATGAGTGTCTGACACCATCTATCTTTCATCAGTTCTCAGCAGAAAGTCAAACACA
Source organism: Merops nubicus (assembly GCF_000691845.1). Classification (NCBI taxonomy): domain Eukaryota; kingdom Metazoa; phylum Chordata; class Aves; order Coraciiformes; family Meropidae; genus Merops; species Merops nubicus. Next base: position 145,920 of record NW_008626209.1, read on the forward strand.
CTAACATACAGGTATACACACTGACATTTGTAAATTAAACAGCACTGAAGTTCCTGCAAAATCTGAAATATCCTCAGATAAGATACCTGTGTATATGTAAATAAGTATCTCTGTGTAAGTAAGCGAATATCTCGGATGGACAAATGCGGTTCTTCTGAATATATTTCCTGGCTTTTTGTTTTAAATATATTTAATAAAGGTTACACTTGAAAAGTAGTCCCTGTACAATTTACAAAATGCAGCTGGCTGCACACATGCTGTATAATGAGCTCCCAGAAAATTCAGGATAAAGCAAACCAGCCGAAGCCTGACATTGCAGATGCCCAGACTGGTATTTTCTGGGTAAGTAGTTGTAAGAAATGCCACAGCAGAAGGGCAGCCTGCCCCGTCCCACAGTCCAGTGAGAACAAAGGCAAGTGGGGCAGAACTGGCACATCATCTGCTCAGCTGCTGTGTATTCCCATTCTGCAGCTGGGTGCTCGTATCGTCCAAAAACATCTGGTAGCTTCTCTGAAGCTCTTCAACCTAATACACTAAATTTAGTGAGCTCTCACACAGAGTAAACAATCAGAGAAGGGGATAAAGCTTCAGCCTCCAAAGGAAACCATCAACTTTGTGACATGGGTGGAGCACATTAATTTATGAGCTCTGAGCTCCCCAACACCACCATTGCACAGCCAAGTAGGACTGCAATATGCTCATGGTTAATACCAGTATTTTCATTATAATCTAGAAGTAGATAACTTGACAAAGAAGGGGTGGTGTATTTATTTTAGTACTTCCCACTTCATTTGAAACACGATAAAATAGAAGATTGACTGGGACTACGTAAGTTTTTATATGTTATATATATATATAAAATACCCAATTAACAACTCTTCCAAACCTAAAGACCTCTCACTTCAACTGCTTCATTAACCTGGGACTGCAATACAATTTTGAGCCAGTAAGTGGATGCATGTGTCTGTACTACATTCAAACATACATAGAAACTTGGCGAAACCTACTACATACAAGTGGAAGGAATAATTATTCAAGATTAAAACCACATTTCCACAATGAGGATGAAAACTTGCAATTGACCTGGAATTGGTAAGAATAAATCTGGTGTAGATATATCAAATAAAACATACACAGAGATAAACCCCATAAGTTATGTAGAATTTAAGGTTCACAGCATATATATATTGATAATGTCATGAACAACTGGGTAGCAATACTACACCAAATAAAGTGAATTAAAAATAAGAAAATTAAAGTAATTTTTTTTCCCCTAAACAGAAAAAAGGAGGTCTTGCTCAAATATCTGCTGTTCCACGCTGTTGACTCACATTTTCAAACATTCTGAAAAGTCTGTCTAGTCCAGCTGTAGCTGACAGGTAGAAGAAAACTCTGCACTGGATAAGACAACAGGAATGTCTTCTATTCGAGGATGGGTTTTACAGATTCATTTCAGCTATTTCATATTTAAACCAGCAAGATTTCATTCAAATTATACTCTTGCATCAACAGCAACTATTGTTGTGGAGACCTGCCCACCTCAAAGTTACTAGAGCTTCAGGCCAGACAACATGGCTTACTTTATCCTAGAAGCCACATTCTGACCCAATACATGAAATGATGGAGAAAGAAGCCCCATTTTCATTACAATATGCTCTGGTTTTCATAGCCACGGTGTGCAGCCCTGGCTTTTCACATGACTGCAAGCAAGGCGGCACACAGCTGCTAAAGAAACCATTTACCCACTGAGAAGCAGATTGACTTGGCAGCGTCCCCATCTTTGTGTACAAAAGAAAGCAGAATAGACAGAATAGGTACTACAGAAGAATACAGGCAAAGAAAAAAAGGAAAATATCCCAAGACACATACAAGAGTGAGAATGCAGGCAAATTTGGTGTATTTGACAAATTTTTTGAAGGCATGTGGGTTTCAAACATGCTCTCTGTTGTCCACACTGTACTCCTAATATTCACCAGTGAAGAAAAGACACTTGCTTCACTCCTGATCCCCGGGTACTACAATCGTGAATTGGTTGGGTAATATGTGATTATAGAGATTTAATTTTAATGACTGAATTACAAAAGGGAAGGCTAGAATATTAGGATTTTTTTGGTAACATGAACACTCTGTGATTACACCTTTTCACTGAAAGGTTGAAGGAAATTGTTTCTTTAAAGTTTTGAGACTTCTGGAATCCATTTTTCTTTCATTCCAACTTTCTGAATAGTGCTCAGTGGTCTTTCCATACAAAGTCAAATTACCAACTTCAACACAAAAAACCCAACGGACACGAAGCAGATCCTCAGGCTCAATGGAAGAAAGACTTCAGACTCTCTAAGTGGGAAGACAGCTGAAAAGTGAAGCAATTACCAGGTCTTCACACCAGCTACCAAGGGCTGATACAGATTTCATGAGTCTCCTCTCTGCATAAACATGGGCTGGGATACTGCTTTTCAAGACAGAATTAGGAAAAAAAAAAAAAAAGCCAAGAGACAGACTAAAACAAAAGCTGAAAACTAATGCAGAGGAAGCAGACAGTTTTCAGTACATGGGTCTGAAATACTGAGCATTTTATGGCAAATAACAGACATTTTTTGTTGTTTCTATTAGCAAAACATTACCCCCTGAAGAGAGACGAGGAATTCACCCGAGAGAAATGATCATCAATTACTCTCAGTTTGGCACTTTAAGGCCAGCTGCAAATTTTGGCAGAGGACAAGGTATTGAAGTGGTGGGTGTTTTGTCAGATGGAAGCTGGGGGATGAGGGGTGGGCAGTGAACTGGAGTTCTCTTAAAACTGTAATTTTAATACAATTCATTTGATCCTCAAACACTTGAAAGGCTTGAAGGCATCACATGGATACAAGGCTGCATACACAGAGCCTGTCTGCTGTTAGAAAAACAAAGGTATTAAATTTGGAATTCCCAGATAACTATGGGAAAACAGAGTCCTGAGCTTACTTGGGTAGTATTTGATTTACATCTTTAGAGCTTCAAAGAGCTGTCTCTGCTTCCTCTGAACTAATTTTCAACTGCTATTTTAGGGCATCTCTTTGTTTTTTTTCCCCTCTAACTTTGCCTTAAAAAGTTCTAAGCACATAAAACATGTTTAAGCACAGCTGTCACAATATTTTCCTCCCAAAAAGCAAACAATTCTAAATCTCTCTCTAACACTACCAGATACTCTAGTCTTTTATGTAGCACCCTATTTACAACTTTTCAATAAGCTCAGTTCTACAGATAAAATTAAATACAACAGCCATTCAAGACTGCATTTGATTTCTAGGGTGTTTCACTTAACCTGAGCTGTGAGAGAGAGCTAAAAGGGTACCTGAGGAACAGTCACAATGCTACTGCCAGATTTCCAGTCCTCCTCAAGACTTCTACACAAACGGTAAGAAACAGTACTGGGGTTTAATGTAGTCATTTATGGATATTTTATTCATACTCTGGGATTATGATAGTTATGGAATAGGTTTTGTGGTTTTTCTTTTCTTAGAAAAAAAAAAAATACTGCTCCACCATGTTTCTTTCATCAGTTTTGATATAAAATGCTTGAATGCAGATAGCTGTTAAGAAATCCTAGAATCACAGAATGGTTTGGGTTGAAAGAGATCTTATAGGGCATTTAGTCTAACCCCTGCAAGGAGCAGGGAATCTTCAACGAGGTGAGGTTGCTCAAGCCCTGTCCAACCTGACCTCTCTGAACCTGCACGCTACTTGTGTGTGCACTAATACTTCCATCCACAACACACTGCACAAAACTCCACTTCAGTTTTGCAATGTAGGGGAAAAACAAAACCAAAACCCACACACATGGGGAGAAAAGAGGAGGCTCCCTGCAAGCTTAATCTTACCTTTAAGTCAATTTATGGGGGGAATCAAAACAAACACCAAGTATGAAAAAAATGCTCTAGTAACCTCCTTGTAGAAAAAGGGTATTATTGCTCACACAAAATGGAAAGGAACAAGAGCTGAGAGATCCTTACATTCAAACAAGGCTAATGAGAACACGGACCATTGTTACTTGCCTAACGTAAAATTAAGAGCTGATCAAGAGTGTGAGTACCTCTTACAGTACTGCAGGAGGGCTTTTTCTAATTAGAAGTCAGTCAGAAAAGAGGGCCAAATATTTATTTTAGTAATATTTTAACAAATTTAGGATAGAAGATGACAACCACTTTGCATTTGTGTTCAGAATTCAGTTCTAACACACCACTGAAAACAGAAGTTTTACAAGTAAATTCCCTCTCCTCTTTGAAACCGTAGTTAGCCTCACGTAAATTACTCTTTTCTCCACTTTAGGAAAAAGAGACATATTTAAGATGTACATTTTCTTTTCAGCTTAAAAGACGTCTGTTATGTTACATTCTTTTTCTACTAAAATCAACAACCAGGAATGAAAGCCCATATGAAGAACACTGGTTTTCTAAAATAAGAGTCCTCAGAGTTGTAAAGAGAGGCTGGGATGGACTATGGACTGCATCCTCTCTAGAGATAGAATCAGAAAAATAAGGTTTGGGTGAGATGGCAGAGAAAGTAAAAACTCTTTCCTTCCATGTCACTCAAAGATCTGGTACCTAATCACTACAATTTATACAACAAGACAGCAGGTGAAAAGAAAGTCACAGGAAACAGATATACCTTGTGGGAAAAATAATTCCTAAATCCTCAATTATTTGGTCTGGAGAAGCGTGTGCCCTCTCTTAAGAAATACCTTGCCCATGGTAGTTGTCCCTACCAGGCCAATGGCAGCACTGTTGTTCTCCGGCCTTGACAACCTTGACTTTTTTCCCTAAATATGCAGCTGCTACCTGCTTACAAGTTCAAGTCCAAGAGCTGACATTCAAACAACAGCTACACCAGCCTCTCTGGAGTCTGCAGAGAGAGTTAACAAAGGCATCACTAAAAATGGTCACTGCAGATTGAATGAAGAAATTGCTGTCAGACTTCTGGTGATCTCTGTTAGTCCTAAGAATCTCTTGTGCTAGTTTGCCTATGCCTCAATTTAGAAGGATACCAGGCAAATACCTTGGGTAATATTTTAGAGAGTTACAGAGCCCAAAACTAAAGTCTCTAGATTTCTTCTAGTGACACTATAACTCAATAAAAGACAAAATATACGTTAGAAATTAGGCACCTGATATAACTTGGCATTTTTTTTTATTTTTAACATCTACACTTAGTAATCAAGAAACTGTACTGTTCAACACAACACAAGAGCTGACCCAAATTTCAAAGTAAAGTATAAAGTGAGTAAAAGTTCAGGTTTATGATGGCGATTAGAGCACAAGCAATACATAAAAATAATAGCAAGCTGATTCAAAGAGTACAAATTGTATTTATCACTGTTGGGTGGTACATTTAAAGTGGAATATTATGACAACTGGAAATAAAGTCTCTATCCATTTCCAAATGATGCTGAAAAATCACTTCAGCTGTTATGTTGTTATAAAAGCAACATATCAATCATTTCACAGCAACACTGAGCTCGATTCAGCACCAACACCAACTAGTTCATTCACATTCAGTATATCAAAGTACAGAGTTTCACTCTATGATCACTAACTTTCACTGCTCAATAGCAGCATATTCAGTGCCTATAGATATGTTGTTTGAATACTGAAATGCAAACTACTTTACACTTGAGAAAAGTTTTACAGACCTCCCTGGTCATCCACTAGGAAACCCTTCTGTTAATAGGAAAGGCAGCCAATGGCCAAAAAGATATGAGTTATATTTGAAGACTTTCTTCTACTTCTCTGAAATTCTTAAACAAGGCATTTAAAATCAGTTTATTTTTAAGGCCCATAGGTGCCCAATTCCCATTAACCTCTCGGTGTCTTAGTGCCTCCATAAGTCACTTGCACATAGCAATATGACTGGACAACATCCAATTCAAATTCCTAGCAGTGCAGCAGCACATTAGCATTCACAAAGAACATTGAGCTTATCAAAGAAAAGTTGCCACAGACGGAAATGCAAAATGCGACTGTTAATAAAGCAATACAGCTCTCTAATAAGTAAGAATGAAAAAAGAATCCCATCTACAAGACTTGCAAATACTAACAGCAGTGCCAAAAGAGACAAATCACCAGTAATGGAGTATTTCTTGCAAATGGCAGGAAGAGGTAGCTGGGCAAATCTCAGAACTGCAAATCCCAGCAGTGCACAAACCAAAGGAACCAGCAATTCAGCCTTTTAAAATCAACTACACAAATAATTTCATAAATAGTCAAAATAATACATTGGGAAACGACAGCAAACTCTGCTGATGATGGCAGAGGTAGTCAAGCAGCCCTGCCTGTTTCCTCTGCTGAAGGAGGAGATGCTCAGTCACAGAACCTGAAGTTTTGGCACAGAAAGAATTTTCTGCATAGTGTGTAAAATATTAGGTGCTGAAGAAAAATAATGGGAGTTGTTATCAGTGGCTCTCAAAAAACAAAGCAAAAGTTCTCTTCAATGTTTCTCAAGATAGTTAATTCAATGTTTGGGCTATTTTTTGTTTGTTTGTTTGTTTTAACTTACACAGAGGCGAGACCTGTCAGTTGCAATATGTTGCACATTTCACAATAAACAAATGTGGTACTAAGGCCTGCAGAAATTACTGGCCATTTTCTTAGTTTACCTTAGATGACTTACTACTCAGCAGCTGAAGGCTACAAATACTTATTTTCAGGTGTGGATAAGAGGGAAAAAATATATCAACATTCTTTTTACAGAAATACCAGGCTGAAAGTCCTTTGCCTCAGGAACTATGCAGATAAGACTTACCTTCAAAATTCATTCAGAAAAAGGGCTTTAAATCCTAGTCAGTCACCTTATCATTGCAAATTATGGTTTCAGTTCCATTAGGCAGCTTGAAGAAAAGGTGAAATTGTCGTGCAGCAACCAAACTCCAAGTGTTTTGTTTTGGTTTTAATATTCAGAACCACTCGTTGCTAAGTTCCTTTCATTCATTCTACAAACAGCTTAGAACCTTTTGCTATGGAAACAATTTTTATCTGACATCCTTTGAAATTCTTTTGTCTATATGACTGCAAAGGATGAATTAACTGATTTTAATTAATTTAATTTTTCAGTAAGATAAAATTCCAGCAAGTCTACAGTACCCAGACTTCAACCTGACAATTGTCATCTTGAACACCATTCATTAAAAAGCACTCATCTCTAGGAGAATTATATCCTTTAGCTAAATGCTCATTTATTTAGAGGTATATTCTCCAATATAAATGTATGTTTGCTCAGATCAGAGGTATATTAACAACAGGACTTGTTGAGCCCTCTCAGGTCTGCCACCATCTCTACCATCAACTGAAAAGCATCCAAGTCACAATGTTTCTTCTTGAGTTTCTGTTACCACCATTAGATAACTGCAGTCTAGAAGCACTGCACTGAACTAGATCATCTATTTTTTTTGAGCTAACATGGAAAATCCTACATCTGACTCTGATATTATCCCCTTTCTCATGTAGAACTGTTTAACGGTTTGCCTGTAGCAAAGAACTTCATGTAAGCTGTTCAGAAAACATCAAGAGAAAGAATTAAAAAGGTATCTTTATACTCTTTTGGTCATAGCTAAAAAACCACAGAGCTGGATGCCTACCTGGCAATGCAGATCTCTGCACCTGCAATCTCCTTGGAAAGGTTGACAAGTTGCCCCAAGATGTTAAAACCTCTACAGAGCATTTATTACAAAGACTGCATGTGATAGAGAAAACATGGTCTGAGCATAGCTTTAAGTAAGCTTTACTGCTTTAAAAATCTGGAAGGATAAAACCATAAGTAGCACAGTTGTCTATAGACAAACGTGCAACAGTCATCTGATGATGCTTTACAATCCAGCAACCTCCAAACCTGCTCCTGCTCTGCTAGAAAAATCTGCCCAATGACTCTTACTTTAGACCTATGTTAGGCTGCCAATGCAAGATATCCACATAAGAGGACTCCAGGGATCTTCCCAAACAGGGAATTTGGGCATGGGAGGGGAGGGAAGAACTGGAGAGGAGAAACAGGCACTCAAGGGGGAAGGACAGTCCTGGACACTGCAGACAGGGCAAGGCACCTTCAGAGGCGACTGGAACATCTCTCAGATTTCTCAGACCAAGTAGCAGAGGCTGATACGACAGTGCTGTTTTATTTCCCCCCACTAACTATGTTTAGCAGAATGGTAAAAGTGAATTTGGATAGAGTCTGGGAATGCTCAGAAAATGGACAGAATAAATTGCACTTCAGGGAGTATCATCTAAGCAGTCCCCTAAAACAGGGGAGTTATTTCAGCAAGCTGGAAACAATAAATCTTTATTTCTACTAATTCTGTTATCATCATCCCTTAGGCCTAGACAGCTCATCTACTGTCCAATTTTAGCTGTATGCTTCCCCAGAAACATAATCTTTCTGAAAGTGTCCTTTTCTGCCCTTCTTTTTAACATACAAATCTCATCCAGTGGAAAGAAAAGCAACAAAACATCTTAAAGGGCTAAAATAGTAAATCCGTTAGGTGGCCATAGTTTTTAATAAGTACTATTTAACAGGGAGGCCTGCTTGAATCACTGTGACAGAGACAGTTCTGTTTGCCCATCAGTAATCAACCAGGCATTTTTACTTAAATACAATGGGGTGTTCAGCTCCCAGGATAACAATTGGAAGAGCTCCCACTTTCTTCTGCAGACAAAACTGATCCCATACTTATGTTTCTGTCCCTAGGAGCTGAAACCATAACAGAAGACAAGTTTTGTTAACAGTTTGAGGAAATAACCTTTTAAAAAAGTTTCGATACTATAAAATTATCTCCTAAAGCAACTTTGCTAAAAGTTTCCTGTGGTCGTAATCACCTTCATGGCACATACAGTCGTATTCTCATCTATTAATGCTCTTTTAATCCCACAACTCTTTTGTGCTGGAACACTAAATCAGCTTTGAAGGGGAAATTTGCACAAATGCAAACAACCAACCTCTGTTAACAGGCAAAATGCTGTTTAAGTTTTCTAGTGCCTGTAGACAGCAGGCATTGAGAACACATTTCTGACCCCCAGGCAAGGCATCAGAGAAGAATCAAGAGAACAACTTTGAGGTTTATTTCTTAATTACAACGAGCTGTCTGCAAATTCAGGGCACGACACCCTTGAATTGATCTCACTCTTCCTCAGTGTAGGAAATGAGTATTTAAGTTGTTTCTGGGTATCAGTTTATAGCAGATAAACAGACTTACTGGAGAGTGGCTCTGTCTGAAAAATCTCTCATTTCCACTTCTAATTTATTTCAAACTTTGTCACTCGTTAGATTCTCATTAATCCTGAGGTCTACCATCCTTTAGTCAGGAACTCATGTTCCAAATAGTAACACAAAGTTGGTAACAGATTTGCTGTCCTCCAGCTGCTGTTTTATTTCCCCCCACTCACTATGTTTAGCAGAATGGTAAAAGTGAATTTGGCTCTTCATATGAAATCTGTGGAGCAGGTCACAGCTCACTGAAAACAAACACCAGCCCTGCACACACCAGAACATGGTTTCCCCTAGGAAATCACAGCAATCTTAGTGGTCCAGGTTAGGATGGACAAGGTGTGCAACATACCTTTATAGTTTTCACTCCAACAGGACACAAAGACTGGGGATAGAGTCTTTCCTCATTCTACAGAGATAACCTCAGCCACACAGGTCAGCCATCAGTGCCCCTTCTTTTCAGCCCAAGGAGGTTGCTTTCCTTTTTGGTTGAAAACTAGAAACATTGTCTTAACCACCACCCAGATCTAAAGTTATTAGGAGTTTTTTTTTTTACAAAACACTATGCACGCATAAGAAAAATTCTAAACCTCTCCATTTTCCCTTTTGCCCTCCAGTTGCTTAGTATTTTGCAGAACACAAATTTCAAAAACTACAGGAATTAGTAACACCCAAATGCAAGTGGAAAATCCAAACCAAAGTGGAACCATCTAAAGAGGAGAACAAAGACAAGCATAATTTCAAGCTGGAGCAATTCACAGCTGATTTATCAATGGATAACCCAATTTATTGTTCCAGAAAAGCCATTGAGTGTAGGTTTTTGGTGACCCTGTTGCCATTAATCGTCCCATGAGAGTTCACAAACAGAAAATAGCCAAGAAGTTCACTCCAGAGGACCACGCTGTAACCTAACACAGGCTCACAGCTAATGGAAGAGTATGTGCGTGCCCCTAGAAAGATTTAAACACCTTCAGTGTTTGATTACATCAGTCAGGGCAAATTTGGAATTGCAGAGACCTGCAAAAAGCACTTTCCTATCAAGTGACTCCAGGAAGCAGGGAGCACGGATCTGCCTGCTGCAGCCCCTCTGGGACACTGTCTTGGGCCAACCACTTGTCCCAACAAGAATAACATCATCAACGAGCAGCACACCAGCCCCAGCCCTCCCTCCGGCCTTGGGCCATATGCCAGGGATCCAAGGTGGCCAAGCCCTGGTGGAATGAAAAGGTTTACCAATTCACTTACAGTGCTGGATGCAGTGGAGGGAGGGGCAAACTGACCGAGGACCCAGGAGATCAGTCCAGCTCCCACTGTGTGGCCAAAGAACGATGCCCTCCTTCCTTCCTCTGCTCCTGGCTGTGCTGACATCCCGCTGCTGCTGGGGGCTCTGCCTACAGGAGGCAATTGGGGGCCCTTCAGGTTAGCTAGAGATCCTACATAATATGTTTACTACATAAGTAAACTCCTCCAAACCACTGTAGGCAGAGCCAGCTTTTATGCTGTTACCTTGCAGGTGGGACACCTGAGGTTAATGCTGAGGGCAGAGGCACCTGGTGGTGATCTCCTAATTGGTTCCCACCCAAGGCTGAAAATCAATCAGGAAGATCTTTCTTTCCTAGTTGCAGACATCATCCATATGCCCCTCATACAGGGCTGGGGGTTTAAACCCAGCAATTCCAGCTGCAGCAAAACCCTCCTGCTCCTTCTACTGCTCCAGTCACACAGCCTCGTTCTCCTGTTCCACATCACCTCCTCTCTTCTGCACCAGTTTCAAATCACCTTGATCATATTCAGTTATGCACAGGCCTACAAATGCAGCTGGTTTCCTTCTCTTCCAACTTCTCACCTTACCTTCCTCCCCAGGTGTTCCCTAAATTATGTGCAACCTGAAGTCTTGAATCTCTGCAGACAGACACCAAACAGCAATACTCTTCTCAGAGCATTTTCCCTTTGATTGCATTCCATGATTTTCACTCCTGCAATCTCATCTGCTATTTCCCTTGATTTTTTTTTTTTTAAAACTAGCTTACAAATTCTTAGGAGAAAGGGCCACAGCAGAATTTTCAGACTGTACTCCTCATTGCATGCATTCCTCAGTTATGGCTAATTTTTAGAGGTTGACAACATGTCCTAAGCATTCAGTCTTGATTTTGAAGTGCTCCAGAAAGGTATCACCTTCATTTTCACATGTAGAAAAGTGCAGACACAGAATACAATTAAAAAAAAAAAAAGTCTAGATAATTTAATATTCAGTTTTATTTAAAAGACAATACTGAGTGTACCCTGGTACAATAATCACGCTCTCTTATACAAGAGATTGGCTTCTCAATTGGTTTATTTAGGAGTACAAGCCGGATCCTTAATATTCTCTTAATGCAATATTTTTAACTGATATGGTGCTTATGCTTGCAGAATGTTTTGATGCATTTACATTGCATTTGTGATTTAATCTACAGCTCCATGCTTATCCCTTAGGTGTGCGGTAATCCCTTCTATTAAAAAGGCAAAGCAAAACAAAAAAGCTGAACACACACTATTTCAGCACTCTATTTCAAACAGATGTCAGAGACCTATTTTATTATTTCTAAATAGGACCATTGATCAGCAAGATGATGAGCAAAGAAAAAGATCTGCTAGCCTAAAATTTGTGACTCTTATTTACACCGCCCTTCCAGTCAATAGGGTAAAAACATTACTAAAATACAAAGAGTCGTTGTTCTGATTCACTGCTGCTTCTCACCTTCTGGTGTGAAGTCCACCATCACATCCTGCTGGAATTGTTCACACTTTGTACACTATTACTTTGTCACTGTAACATATTAATGCCATATTAGTTATGCAGAAATGGTTCAAAACTTTTAGGCTCTAAAGGTGCTAGAGATCCGTGGCTGGCTGACACAGCCATATTCTCGGGTGGTATCATCAGATATTAGCTCATCTTATAAATACTTCACACATTGACAGCAATTGTTATGATGAAATAGAAGGTTGCGAACACTTGCCCACAGCTTTTATTTGTTTTTTAAGAACAGGTCCACACTAGAAAGATTTAAAGTCCTTTACTTATCTACAAACAAAAGCACATATGGAAGAGAAGCAGGCAATACGCATTTCTCTTGTATCATCCCTGTATGTGACCTTGAGTAATTGCTTTTAAACATGAGAACTTAACGTGTCTCCATCTGATAACAATAGAGACAGCACATTTAGCATCCAACATGATTATGTTTACTGAAATGTCAACGGTTACTCATTAAGAATAGAGCTGCAATGACTAACACTCCAAGGGCCCTACTTCCATCGGCTTGATGATTTATGGCACGGTCATAGTAAGTAACAATAGAACACAATACAGTCATATGCCTGTGAAAAGTTCTGGAAACTGAAAACTTAAAACCTATTTTTAAATCAGTAATAGATATCTATATTCTAATATTCATCTTCTGAGAAATAAAATAACTTTTTATTTAGTTTCTTGAACCTTGATCGTTTTTATTACTTTGAGCATATGGTCTCTGTTTAGTGTAACAGCCTGTACATGTATATACAAGATGACCACCAGTATCACTTCATTTCCATACATCTGGCAGTTCTAGGTAGAGTTGTAAGTTTGAAAGCACAAAGGGTTACATGGCTAACATGTAGTGGGACTCCAGAAGCTGCTCCATTCCATACCCAATAAATCAAACTCAAGAAATCAAACATACAAATACATTCCATATTCTGAACATATACATAAGTCTTCTACATCTGTTCTCCAAAATAAATCTCATCTTCATTCCCTGATGAATTGAGCCATCATATTAATTTCTGGCTTTCCTTTAGTGCAAAGGAAAAGGGAAACCCATTCGATACAAGAGCTTCAAGATCGAGCTGCAGAACAGACAAAGCCTTAGTGCCATCACTGAGTGAACTGCTTCTGGCTGCGTGGAAGGAAAATAGTTTCCTCTTTTTCAGACTAACTGGAGCTTTAACAGAGAAACTTTGAGAATACCAGTTACATACTGACACACAACCAGAATCCAGCTGGAAACACCAGCACTGAACTAACGTGCCCATTCTGTGGAAAAAAGCACCCATATTCAAACATCCCAGGCTCAGGAAAGTAAGGAAAAGGAGTATGAAAACTCACACCATGGAAGTAAATAAAGACTATTCAGCAATGGGGAGGTGAGAAATGTCTCCTTGCACACCAGAACGCTCTTCACAAAGTCATCTGTCTTTTTCTCCCTTAGGGACTTTTTATGGAGATTAATTTCTATGCCTCGTTTCATTATTATTCAGGAAACTACTTTAGATTTTCTGTCCAAATGTAACACCAACAGTTAAGTTATAAATTGCATTTTAGGATGCAATTTCCCCAACATTTTAGGACTCATTTCAGCTTTTAAAACACCTTGAAATTACGCTCAGCATAGAAGTTACAAATAAAGGAGTTAGCATTTTCATCCTCTGGATGGTATTTTTTCCTGACATTCAATTAACCCTGCATCACTGATACTAATATTTCAATTTCCACTAAAGTTACATTTCTGGCACTTTTTTTTTTGTTGTTCAAACAGGTTTTTAAATTTATTAAAGGTACATTAAGGTAAAACCAATACCATTTAATGTACTGAATTAACTGAACAGGTAACACCTACAAACTACTCAAAAAAGCAGAGAAGCATCTAAATTACATCTCCTGTCAAATATAAATACAGGTGACATTATGGTGTTACATAATGCTAACTGCAGCTATAATTTATACACAAAGATTTCCACATATTAGATCAAGTTTTAAGATGGAGGGCTTTTTCAAGCAAATATCTTTAAACAAACAGAAACCACTCAAACAACAAATAAAGATGACACAGCTTTTGTAAAGTGAGATGGCAATGCCAGAAATCAGCTTTGTCTCCATGAACTAATTTTTAAGCCTACCACTGAAGATTTTTTTTAAAAGGAATTAATGTTTATGCAAGTTTCAACCACAGGCAAAGACGAATGAGGACTGAAATCCGTTCACTTAAGCATATTCTCCTCCCCATGAAATGCAATAGGAGAGTCTCAAGAACAGACTTATCCAAAGTGCCAAGATAAGAATGTGACTGGTATTTCCTTTTTACTTAAGCAGCTGCAAAATCTTTTCCTTCCAGTGGAAGTACCATTTAACAAAAATTCCTTCTTAGATCATTCATGGATATCAATTCAGACCTTGCACATTTATGTCTCTATCTTAGCTAATTAATTGACACACAGAAGGCAGAACATAAGTAAAGATGTTATTTATGTTATAACATGTTGGTTATTTATTTGAAGAAAGCAGATACTAGTGATGATTCCACTATAGTTACTAAAACCCACAACAACTGTACTAGGGAACAATTCCATGCACATGTAAAAACTCAGCCAAATATTACTAGGCTGTACCCTTGGCCAAGAAACAATGAAAAGCAAGTAAGTTAGTTGGTAAGTTTGGGAGGGGGAGACAAAAGTCTACCTCTAACTGGTTTTAATAAACTTTAAATATGCCAATTATATGCCAATTGTCAGTGCTGCAGCAAGATGCTCAACCTTTCCAAGTACTTACCTAGCAAAATGAAGATGGAACCCTTGGTGAGCACCTCTGAAAAACTCTGAAGATATCAAAGCACTCAACAATGTAGTGCTGGTCGGGTAGAATTATCAGAAAGGTTGATATGTTGGTTGGTGGTTGATCAGCCTGTAACCACACATTCCATAGAAACCATGAATTTGCACAGTAACTAGACTGAAGCTAGAACTGGAGCTTTTCATTCTCGAGAGGGATCTCAGTTTAGTCACGTCAGTCATTCCTGTAACCATAGTGCTGGTAATGAGTGACAGACTGGAGAGCCTCTGCAAGGGAAGGGGAGCATCACTTTCATACCTGGCCACCTAGGATTCCACATAACTATACATAATAAAGATCAAAACCCTTTTCTAAGCATGGTATCTTATTTCTGAACCAAAGCCCTCACTAGTCTTAACTTCAACATCACTTCCCCATGGATGGCAAGAGAACTGCCTCATGAGGACCACAAAAATCCTGGAAAATTTAACATTTGTACACTGGGATTGTAACTGAACTTTAAAGGTGAGCAAAGCAAAGGTGGCAAAGCAAACACCTCTTCTTAACCCAAAGGAAAGCTGCAAAATATTACAGTACTTCATGCATTTATCACTTCAAAACAGTAAAAGAAGCTGAACAGAACAGTGACTACTCTATATAAAACTGCTTACACCAATCTTTGCTAAATGACCATCCAACTTTATCCTATTTTCACTAATTTCAAAGGCAGAAAATCCTGTAACTCCAATCAGTGGGATCAGGACTGTGCCTTTAGAAAGAAAGCAGAGCTATAATAAAGTCTGTTTGGTCTCATGAAAACAAACTGTTTTCACTTGTTCGTTATTTCAAGGGCAATATTTCGAACTAAAAAAGTAAACTTAAAAATAATGCAACAAAACCCTCTTCCAACAGTTGCACATCAAAAATAAATGAATCCACATGCAGAACCAATGGCTTTTTCCTTTTATTTTTTTTTTTTTTTTGCTATAATTATCAACAATTTCACAGCAATAGCTAAGTCATTTAAAAATATTTTTAGGATTATAATGTATCCACTTCCTAAGTCTTCTATGATTGGCTTCAGTTAGATCCCAAGAAGCCTGGAAATGTTTACCTGAGGATAATTGTTGTGATGCTGATTTACAAGCTGCAGCTTGCTACAGTTCCATTAGATTACCACACACAGGTTACCACACATTAGATGTGGTAACAGCTCGTGTACATACATATAAAGACAGTAAATACATTTTGTACTAAGAATAAAACACATACATTAATACCTAGGAGATTCATTTTAAAACTGTATTATGTGCTACTGCAAAATAGGGCTGGGAGTCTGAGTTGGACAATCTTTTAGCTGAATAGTTTCTATCACCAAATAAAGCTGATTGGCACAAATAAAAAAAGACTTTGAATTTTGACAGAATTTGGCGATATGTTTCATTCTTTATGCCAAAATAAAGTTTCTTCTTCAGAAACAGGCAAAAAGAAATTTAAAAATGGTTTAAAATTTATCATGTAGTATTTCATATAGTATGAATTTTTAGCCCATGTAGTGTTTCTTAGTCCAAATTTCTTCTTAATTTGCTCATGAAATAAAATTTAAATCATTCCTGGTTTTGGTTGCATTCCCAATTCTAAGATAAAGAGATGGCATTGGACATGGGATGTCAAATCCACCTGTCTCTCTCCAGAACATCTTTAAAGATGGACCATATTTGCCTTCCATAAAGGAGACACCAGTAACAAATCACACAACACAAACAAGAAGAAAAAACAAAGCGTCTTGCCCCAGTTTCACCACAGGGACTGGACAGTTATTTCTCTTGAGTGGAGTTAAGTCTTACTTAATTTCCACCATTTACTTTTATGTTAAAAACCCCATAAACACAAAAATCCTGAAGCTTCCATGCTTACTATAAAAAAAGGCAAAGCAAATCACCAGGCAAAAATACTCAACATAAGTCAATTACTAATAGCACTGACCTCGCTGATATATTACCTAAATGAAGTCTCAAAATAGCAGTACAGTCATTTATGGTAATCTCTCATGTACATTCCAGGTTTGCTTTTGGGAATGGTAACATCAACATCTAAAGCAATTTCTCATGTTCTGTAGCTGCTGCTCTAGAAAGCTCAGTATGAATTGCTCAGAGCAGTTCAATACAGCTCAGATATGCTTTGTGATTCCAAAATTCAATTTTGTAACCCGTAAACAACTCCAAAAATACTACGAACCAAATATGAGCAACATTAAAATGCAATTTCTTCTCAGTATTGACTACTCATCAACTGACAACGTAGTCTGCTGAAATTAAAACAATTGGTATATTTTATGGTGATTGCTAAAGCTGCTGACCATAAGTAAAATTGTTGTGCTTTATAGACTTAAAAGTCTCTTAATCTAAGGAGCCAATTTAACCTAATGCTTCTAAAGAGAACATAACTTTAAACAAAGTGTGTTAATGAAACGTTAAAAGGTTGCACAATTAAATTATAGTTGAGTAAGTTCATATTAACTCTTCCCTCCAGTATGTCTGCAGAGATATGAGTCTGCTTTAGTTACACAATAAAGCTGCACAGCGTGGCACAGAAACGATGGCCATCCATCTACATTTACACAAGTTCAGATGAAAGCTACCTTACCCATTCCCTGCTCCAACTGCTAGCTAGGTGAGCAAATCATGGTCAAATCCTCTGCTGAACAACTTGGTCCA
>NW_008626209.1:163461-168987 GCF_000691845.1 Merops nubicus
CCCTTGACTTGACTGGTCATACCTGACTTAACTTACTTGACTTCAAAGTCATACTTGACCAGTGAAACCAGTGGCATATTTCTACAAAGGTGAAAATACAGTATATAGTGGTATTTGCCACATCAGTAGAACTATAGCTATTTACACCTATGAGAAATTAGCCTATTTTCTATCAATTAACATCTTATTTCATAAAAGCCACCGAAGCATTAAATCTCAAAACAGGTTGAACTACAAGTTTCAAGTTCCCACACACTCCTCTTCACATGCTGCATAATCTGATTCTTTAATAATCAGAATTACTGCTTACTACAAAGATTTACTCTCACACTCTTTAAAGACATGATGACTCTGATGTACTGAAACGTACAGTATTTATGGAAATCCACAGTACAGCTAACAGGTTGATAAAACTCCAAACGTTACGATGCTGTAATTACACTGGTCAGCTTTCATGTTCTAGCCAGCACGTGTGAAAATGCCTTGCAAGGATAAGGAACACCACTATGTGTTGACACCAAATCATTTGGAGAAATGCAAGAGGTATCTTTGACAAAAACGCACTGCATAAATTTTGCAGATATATGCTGTATCCAAGACATGCATTAACCCAAAAACTTCAGTGCCCAAAACTCTATTTTGTAAAGAAACAACTCCAGGACATCTTTGCTGATAGAAGCAGCCAAAGACAAGCTCACAAATCCTCAGTTCAGCACGGACCAAATGTTAGAGGACCTGATACATGGCACAGTTAAAAAAAATGCAATAAGAGTATATTCATACATCATGTTCAGATCTGGATAAAAACCTGAAGGAAAGATGGTGGAGAAAGGCTTACCTCTGGAACAGACTGTAAGGGGAGGCTGGTGATGGATAAGATCAAAGTTATAAAAAAGCATCTGGAAGCAGAACTGCATGGACTTCAGTTCTCTGAGCTTCACATGAATGATACAGAGCTCTGCAGAAAAACAGATAAAAATTGGGATGAACTGGGAGCTCCAAGGAAGGAGCTAAGGAGGAAACTGGGGAAAATAAAAATAAATTAGTCAGCTCATTGGTGCATCTATAACCTGGATGTATAGAAGGTGAAGGATATTTAGTCATCATGATTTATAAAATACATCAGGTGGTTATGAAGGAATGAGATCTGATCTCATATTCTGTGAACCAGAGGGTTAAGAGCTATACAAAAATGGAAGTCAGAGGACTCTCAAAAGCAACAGGGAAAAAGCTGGTGAAAAGGGCAGAGAACAAAGTCAGAAAAGCACAGCAGTAGTTTGGAGCAAGAAATGGTTTGGTGAGAAAGGGGCACCTGAAGCACGTGTCTATAGAAAAGCTGTAGAGTCTTCAGAAGTGAAGAAGGCTCTGCTGTTAGTGGCACGCATGTAGAAGACAGTATTTTGAAGAGAAAGCTTGTATATAAGGAGTAATAAATAAATTACTGCTGAAGACGGCTCATAGGAACAAGAAGGAAGGCTTGCACCCAGAGCATCAGGAAGCCCACAACAAACAAACACTTCTGCATTCCCTTCTTTCCCCAGGACACCTCCCTGGTCCAGCAGTTGGCTAACACCTCATGGAAGAAATGAGCTCAGAAACAAAATGGGCCTCACAGCTAAACCAAAAACATTGTAACACACAACAGAGTAGCTGAGGAAGAAAGTGCCTTCCGGAACAAAAATGTGTTATGACAAAAGTAGTTTATAATTTTTGCTTTTTAAAAAAAAGGGATCTGTGTTGTTTCAGATATTCATGGAGGTTGTGTTGCTTCTTTCTTATTCCACAGGAACAGAGCAAGAAAGTCTCGCTCCTCCAAGCAGTACATGAAAGCCCCACCAGACTCCCCACTCTGGTGCTGGCTGCCACGCCCTTTTAGAACCAGTTTCCATAAGATCAGAGCACTGGTAAGAGGCAACACAGTGAAGGACAGTCAGCCATCACCCAGGTTTGGATTCTCTATCAAGCAGAACAGTCCACCACCCATTACCATAGAAATGAACGGAATTTGTGGAGTTCCAGTCCTTGAGTTTCTTCTATTTGATAAACATCCTGATTTATCAGAAGAAAAACTATAGCAATTCTATTATTTAATTAATGCTCAATTATTTAATTAATCCTCAAAGGAAAGTCAACACAACCACATTGATACATGCCATCTCCACCCCTAAATTCCTCTGTTCTCACCAAGTTTCTGTAGTTCAGATGACCCAACACAAAACTCTTTGGCAGATGAGGCAAACGCACTGTACCCAGCACTTCATTAATGACCACTGAAGTCCCAAGAGACCTCTCTTTTAGGAGATGTTTCTTTAAAACTTGCATTGCTACAAAACACACTCCTTTGCAAGCCCAACACCATGTAGCACTCTGTGACCATTCATATGAACAAACTTATGCATGAACCAATTATCCCTTAGAGTAGAAAATGATGCAAGGGCAACTGCATGAAAATATCATGACAAGGAGCAGTCCAAATCTGCCTGTGGTCCTGAAACAGAGTTACAGAAGGGAGTATTTGCTTACAAACCTTTTTAGATCTAAACCACAACACTTCAATAATGGAAACATGAATTCTTTGAAATATGTCAGAATGTTAAGACTGAAGTCCACATAGACACAAAGAGACAGACAGGCAAGCCACACACACAGAGGATGAAAGTAGAACTTTATATGTGGAACACCAAACACCTTGCTGTAAAATTAAATAAATAAAACTGACTTCTCATAACTCTACATTCAGGAGAGCAAACAAACCAAAACACAAAAAATGCCAACAGCCTACAGGCAAACCAGAAAAATACATCTATAATTTGGAATGAGCAGTAGTCTACTTAGAAGAGGCTTTGAACTGGAAGAGTGCAGTAATTGCTCATTAAGGATACAGAAAATAAGCATTGCTGAGTGAAGGCTTCCAAAGCAACAAGGCAGTACTAAGCCCACCTCAATACAGCCATTTTAATTTCAATATACTTACAGACAAATCATTTAACTCTAAGAGATCTTTTCCCTCCAATCTTACACTACTTCTTTTCTAAAATTCAGAAATGAGAACTCTGTACTAGGAAGTAGAAAACAATACAACAATAGCCTCACAGGGTAGCTTGAGCCAAGGAGACGAATATACAATATATTTTTTTTTCTTTTAAATAGAGAAATTCAAATAAAACAGTTCAGTGCAACAGAGTAAAAACAAAGAAGGAATACTTAATAGACTCAATATATTGAAGTTCAAATTTGTAGCAGAGAAACTACTAAAAAAACCAAAGCAATAGATTAAATATCTTTCAATCAGCTTTCCAAAATATTCTGTTAAGACAAAAAATCCAGTAGGAAAAAACCTGACATGCTTTCTCAGTATAGATTAGTCTACTGGGTATTTAGCAAGTTTTTGCAAAGTTGAGTTTCTGGGTATCCTCAACATTTTACTGAAAGAAGTTTTAGAAAACACAGATTCCCATTAGAAAAACCTACTTATATTCATGTTTTTAATATATATTTTTCCATGAGTCATACAGTCTAAGTCATGAACAGGATACAGGCTAAGACATCTGAGATTCTGTTTAAGAGATAACAACAAGGCCGCTGGATATTTTCAGCTTTGTTGAGCCCTAAATATATTGTCAAAGGACTGACAGAACAGTAGTACCAAGGCAGAATGTTCTAGATGTAGCCAGTGCAACTAAACTCTTGTTGACTGGATGCTTTTTACCATTAAAAGGTGTCAAACATTAACTCAGTTGTGCTGAAACTGTGAACCACAATCAACAGAGAAATCTAGATGAGCTAGTGGCAGACAAGAAACCAGAAACTCCTGAATTTCAGACACAGCACCATCACCAATACAATATTCAGTCTCTAAAACATTTTAAACCCTAGTCCCACTGCAGTTATTGTGGGATGGTCACTGTGACGGAAGCAAGGGAAGGGCACGCTGCTTTCACAGAGTGTGAAAAGGGAACAAAGCCCATTCCCAACCAAACGGAGAAGATCCTTGTTCCCTAATCAAAGCCTAGAGATAATGATAAATTGAGCAAAGTTATTCTTCTTACACTTTTCAGATTAAGTTCATTTAAAAATTAAACTCATACCACTTAGACCTCATGAATCATGTTGAAATAATGTCCTGCCTGCTCCAATTAACATCATTGCCAATCCTCAGCCTTTCCTACCTCAGTGAAGACAGCATTACCTATTCCTAAGCCACTGCTGCACAGCAAAAACGTTGCATATCTCCATCCACATGTGACCACGTGTGACCAACTATGTAACTTCTTCAGTTTTAAAAACTATTGTTTTGAATTACGATGCCACATCCCATGAGTAATAATAGATTTCCTTTGCTACATCTTTTCTCACATGCTGCTGCTTTTATAGAGCTCTGAACACGTTACAGAAGCTTTTATATGCGTAAGCCATCAATACAATATGTTCATTTACTTCCACATCTGACTGCTTGAAATGTTGAGTAGTCATTTGCATTCCCACAATCTTAACAGTTGCTTGTAATAAGAATTTTCTTTTTTTTTTTTATTTATACGTGTAACTTAAATATTTAAAATTTGGCAACAGGAAGGCACTTTTCTCTTTTAAAAGGAAAGGTTTTTCCTTGAGTATATGAAACGTAGGGTTTTTTTGTTTTGTTTTGTTTTGTTTTTAAAGATCAGACATTCATAGAACAAAATCTCTTGGGAACATGTCAGTCAGAAAACTTCTAATCGTTCCTTCAAACAAAACTGTGATGGAAAAAAAAAAAAAAAAAAAAAGAGGCAACACCCACAAAGATTCCTAAACCCCCAAGCTGTTAAAACCTTTTGATTCTTGAAACAAGCCAAAACCCCCAAAATAGACAGTTGCATTAAAAAAACATTAACAACCTCTGATAGTTTTATGTTATCAATATATGTTACCTATAGGGAAAACAGCAATTAGTTTATTAACAACTCTTCATATTTCATCTGAGAAGAAATATTAGCCCATAGTATTACAAATCATGCATGAAAAAAAGCTTGGAAAAGAAACTATAGACAGAAAAGACAGAAAACTGTTGGGCTGGGTCTCACCTTCTGATGGATCGCTCTTCCCCTGCTACCCTCTGTCTTGCTATTTGTGATTCACAAAGCATTCTCTACAATGCCAGGAATCCCATACTTCAGACAGCAAATCCCCCTACGTTAAGCTTCACGATTAACAACTAAAACACAGGCACTATGAGTGGTGAGGTTTTGTTACTGCAAAAACATTTGGAGATACGGTATGATGTTTGAGATGCTTGCCCCACCACACGGACAGCCGGTATTTATTTCCACAGCACAACGTATCGGACTTGTTAATTATCAGAGAAGCATCAGCACAATCAAGATGGGTATCTACAACCTTTGGGCGGTATGAACACAATCAATGAAAGACTATCGCTAAGGTAGCTATGACACAGTCTGAAAGGGTAGCACGTATTGAAGGCAAAGGATGGAGGGGGTGGTGAGGGGAAGTTCTTGCCTCTGAATTGAGAGCTAGAACATGTAAACCCCA
>NW_008626210.1:0-11706 GCF_000691845.1 Merops nubicus
AGGGCCGGGCGCACAGGCCGCGGGAGGAGAGCTCCGAAGACGAGAGCGAAGTGTCCGACATGCTGCGAAGCGGCCGGTCCAAGCAGTTCTACAACCAGACTTACGGAGGAGGCCGGAGGGCCAGGCCCGAGTGGGGCTACGGCGGCAGGGGGGGGGTCCAGTTCCCGAGGAACAACGAGGAGGGCTGGAAGGGGCAGGGAGGACGGGCACCAGTACCAGCGGAACTTCAGAGGGAGGCCGTACCGCAACGAGAGGAGACGGGCGGCGCTGGGAGAGAACCAGAGAGGGCATCCAGCGTAGATTGCAAACTATGAAATGCAAAAAATGGAATTTGAAGTAGCAGTTTAAAATCTTAATATTTCTTTTTTAGTAAAAAAGTTTGAGGATCTGTTTTACCTTTTGGCGAGTAAAGACTAGGAGTCAGGTAAAGATATGAGCTCCTACCGTATGGCGTTTTGGGGAGTTTTAGAGTTGGTTTGGCTTTGCATTTTTTCCTCAATGTCAAATTAGAAAAAGAAATATAGGTTTAGTGTTTGGTAATAATTTTTTTTTTTCCCCCACAAAGGTTTGAGTTTGTGATAGAAGACGGATACGTACATTTACTAGAGATAAATTATAGCATTTGACGTGATCTAGATTCTAAAATGGACGGTAACGTTGCACCAAATATAAATGTATATTTTATCATACAATGCCTTAGTTCTGAACTGAGCTAAAGGAATTCTCAGCCTACTGCACTGTTGTCTTTGATACGCTTCCAACCCAAAGGCCTTTCATCTCAAGAAAAGAAAAAAAAGAGAAAAAAGAAAAAAAAAAAATCTGTCAAACTTGAATGTTTCTCCTGGGTGTGTTCCACGTTCAGCAGCCAGCTAACCCTGTGTCTTTGGTATGTTGTATATAGTTCTTTTAATATTCATAGGGTATATTTTTGAATTTTAAAAAGCATTTATTTGTTGAGATCAAAATCAAGACAAGCAGTCGAGAATAGCTGTGTATAAATCGGTAAGAATGGCTGTTTCCACCAAGAATTCTTGATGCCAGTGTGACTAGAATGGTGCCTATGCCAACTAAATAATCACAAGGACAATAAAAATGTAGATGCTATGCATTTCCAAAATAATTCTGCATCTGTTATAATAGCAGAAGTTTTCTTAACGCCACTTTAACACTAATGCACTGACAAATCCTAGGTATTTTGTGAGGAGAGAGACATGAAGTCCATGTTCCCTTTGGTTTTTTGAAGTCTGTACGACGGAGCTACTGTTCAGTATTCTTTTCTCCTTGCACTGTCGCCGTGAGTTGGTTTTGCATGTCCAACTCCTGCTGGAACCACTCTGGGCAGCAAGAACGGGGGGTCTCGGTGTGCTCTGCTCTTCCCCACCCTTCAGAAGAAAGTGGCTTCTGCCTTATATTTTTACACTGTGTGGGCGTTGTGACGCCGTCCCCTGGCCCCGGGGACGGGCTCTGCTCTGGCTCTGTCGGATGAACTGCTGTGTATATTTTTATACCTCTGTATATAGCAGCCTAGGCGGCGGTACCTTCACCTTCCATCGCGTCCCCACTCTGCTCCCTCCCTCAGGACACTGGGTGACAGCTAACGTGGAGATGAACTGCTTTTCAGATGCATGCCATGTATAAAACTCTACTTAAAATAAATGTTTTGTCTTTTCACTTTCTTCCTACGTGGTGTTTGCGTGGTGGAGATTGCTGCGGGGTCAGGAGAGGGTTTGGCTCTGACAGAGCCGCTCTGGGCAGCAGCAGAACCGTGAGCCCTTCGTGCAGATCAGCAGAGGACAGGAGCTGGCACTGGCTTTCCAGTTCTTGCTCTAAAGGGTGGTCGGGGCTGTGCTGTGGTTGGTTTTGTTTTACCCTAAGTACGATTCAGGATTTTGGAAGAGGCAATCTTCAGTTGTTGAAGTTGAGAAGTAAGCAAGCACTGAGGGATTGAACCCTTGATACCACTGTGGTCCTTGTGTTTACTACCTAAGAGACTTAACAGGGGCTTTTTGTCACCTCTCATGGGAGGTTCTGAAGTGTAACTCCACTCGTAGCCCAAATCCATGCAGCAGTCACTGAAACAATCACTCAGGGCCAGGGCAGATGTCAATGGTGAGCTCTGCTGCAAGAACACAGGCACTACTTTCTACAGAAACTTCTTGGGGAAACCATTGAAAAGGGGCATGGCAGAAACCAGGATCTACAGAAACTTCTTGGGGAAACCACTGAAAAGGGGCATGGCAGAAACCAGGAAGGGCTGGGCTTTTAGAGTTTACTTTTAAAAATTGACTTCACAGAGGTGGAAGAGAGAGAGAGACTATTTTTCAGTATGCTGTCCTCTGGTTTTGCTGAGACTGGTCCCAGGTCATGGGTTTGGCCAATCTACAGGCTGTTCTAGACCACAGGATCCTGCTGGTTAGTAGGACTCTGTGTAATATTTAGCATGTGATGAACTGGCACAAACAGCTTCAGACAAATCACATCATCTTTACCTTGCCATCATCAGGACAGAGATGCACAACTCTAATCCAAAGGGATTCCTACTCCTCTGCATGACCAAAGTGTAGTTAGCCTTTGGAAGTTTGTCTAAATGGATGCTGCTGGTGGTGTAAGGCTGTGTTCTTCATGGAGCACCTCTGCTGGCCTGAGATAGATGGATGGATTTCTGTTGGTGAGTGAGATGGAGGGAGGTAGATGATAGAGAGTATCTAAGAACTGATGCTGCCAAGGTTATCAGTACCAAGTCACTAACACACAGTGGCTTAAAAAAATCCCCAAACATGAGCCTTCTGTTACTCATGAAGCAAAGATGATACAAATAAAGCCCAGTTTTCTTTCATAACATTTCACACGCCAACAAAGGCAAGCCAAATATTGCATGGAAAATACCATTTTAAGATCCTTTGCTTAAAGTTATTTTTACATGTCTGTGAAATTTACTTGTGTGATCATCACACAAGTGAACAGAGGCACTTTTCCTTCTCTCTCTCCCTGAAGGACCCATATATGGAAATTGATTTTTATCAAGCTGTGTAAGAAGCCTTTTGGCACTTTTCTTCTCTCTCCCTGAAGGACCTATATATGGAAATTGATTTTTATCAAGCTTTTTCTCATTTACTTTCATTCTTGACTGAAGTACTTCTCCTGTAACTAGATGCACAGGGACAGGTGACTGAAAAGGTGCAGAGCTCTTACTTTATATCATTATCCATAGTTTGCACTCCCATCTTTTGTGTTCCTTTCTCTGCTAGGAGGAAAGGTGTGTGTGACAACATCATCAACACGCTTTGGAATCAAGAACTGCTGCACTGTGGCACAGAAGAGCTGTAAGTTAGGAGGACATTTATTTATGAAACCCTCATCCAGAGAGATTCCATCTTTAAAACAGGAGTCGTTTCTGCAGCTTGACATTCTTGGTAACCCTCCCTCTGGCACAGAACACGGCTCTGAAGGTGTTTAAAAGGAGGAAGTGGAGTCAGAACGTGATGAACAGGACAGATTGAACTGAAAACCTCCCTCCCCTTTGGAAACAGCTGGAGACTCATTTACACAATTTTGAGGTGGTCTCTTTTGCAGTTATTACACTGAAAATAGGGCTCTGTCACCAAAATATAGAAAGTGGCAGTTTTACTTGGACTAGGATTTACACTGCTACTGGTGTCAGATGGTACACGCAGCAGCAGGTCTTAAGCTCCAAAAGAAGTGTTCTAAAACCTGATTGAGCCTTCTCATCCACAAATTTAGATTCCAATATGCGTTTCTACGTGCCAAAGGTGCTCAGGTTCTACATTTAGTCATCCAGGAAGAAGTAGTTTCCACTCTTCTTTTGTTCCACATCCTTGGGAAGAGAAGAAAGGTCAATGTTACTTCACAGAATATTGGGGGTTGGAAGGGACCTCCAGAGATCATCGAGTCCAACCCCCCTGCCAGAGCAGGAGCATCTAGTCTAGGGAAGTACTGCTTGAAGTAGTCTGTCAGACTTCAACACAGATGAACTAAAAGACACTTATCTAGACTCCTTTCTACTTTACCCCTTTTCCTATTCATTTCATGTGCTGTTTTCCAGCACAGCAAAGCTACCAGGTGAGTATTTCCTTATTTGAAAACCTGGCTTTCTAATTAAATAGTCATGGCAGCTCCTTTACTGTAAACGTGCCTCTTTCTTACCTTGATTGAATTGAGTTTGTTTATTCTTGGTCTGTAGTTGTTGGGGTCTCTTCTAAAAGTGATTTCAAGTTGAGATAAAAACTTATTCATCCCAGCCAAAAGAGTCTGCGGGCTGTTGAGAGAAGAACAGCAGTTCTGTACTGGGCAGGGCACAGGCACCTTTGATCTCCACCCTGAGCTCGGTCACCACTGGTCCTTTTGCTCCATCCCTTACCATCAAGGCCACTTGTTTGCTCTCCCCTGACTGTAAATTAATTGGTGTGCAGTTGCTCAAGGCTGTGTTGAGCCAGGAGCTGGTGTAGTTTTTGAGGGCTCAGTTACATTCCCCAGCTCCATGTCTGTACAGCCTCTGTGTGTGGGTCACTCCTGTATTCTTTTCCTCACTTCAGAACAAAAACCAGAACCCTTGGATCACTGAAATGCAGCTTAAATTTCCATAGGCAGGGCTGCTTCACCTCCTCATTTTTGCTGATGCTTTTGCTAGTTTATTTCTGTGTTCTCTCATCTTTCTCTTGCTTACCAACCCCAACAAGTCTCTCACCTGTTTGCGAGCGTGTTCTTGGAAGGAATACCATCAAAAACAATCACACGATCAGCAAGGTAGGTAGCCATGATGAAGTCGTGTTCTACCACAAAAGCTGTTTTTTTAGCGTGGAGAATGAAACTGAAATAGAAACAAACACACCGTAGTGAGAGCTGAATGTAGAGTTAGTGTGAAACTGAGCAGATTTCGGGTGTTCTTTCCTCTGGTGTTGTACGTTACCGTTTGATGACCCTGGCAGCCATCAGACGCTGCTCAGAGTCCAGGTATGCTGAAGGCTCATCAATCAGGTAGACATCTGCAGGCTTGCCAAGACACAGGGCTAGAGCCACGCGCTGCAGCTCGCCACCAGACAGCGTCTGAACCTGTGGGGGCGGGGAGAAGAAGGCTGTATTCAGGGCAGGTACAGGCAGAGAAGTGAAGGAGGAAATTGAGGGAGGTGTCTCTGGGGCAGTCAGTACCTCCTGGTCAATGATGTTCTCTATCTGCAGAGGTTTCATTACATCAGTCACAAACTGGGGGTGTGTGTAGGCATCTCGGATCTTCTCGTGCAGTAGCTGTCGGACACTCCCCTGTTAGAAGGAAAAGGTGGCTGCTCAGTTTTGTGCACCCCACCACGAGGGAGCAAGAACAAAAATAGAGCTTTTTTTTCCCCCCCTCAGAATAAAGAAATTCTACCTGTGTGCTAAGAACAAGCTTTTGGTAGCAAACACAATACTTAATAAATAAGGCTTAAACATACTGTAGATTTAGGACTGATCTTCTGTGGCTTGTAGCTGACGTTTAGAACTGGGACTTCACCTACAAAGAGATAAAATTATGATGGAAACAGGAGGCTTTCCAGTGTCTTCAAAACAGGTTTCAGCTAAGGAATTCAGCACTACCTCCTTCATCAGGGGTCAGTCTTCCCGCAAGCATCCGGATAAATGTAGTTTTGCCAGTTCCTGAAATGAAATGCAGGTTACATATTGCTTCAGACTTTCTAGTAACTTAGCAGACCTCTAATAATTAAGTCACTGATACAAGAAAATAAAGGATACACTTTAATTAGGCTGCTTTGAGAATTCCTACATTCACTTCCAGCAAGCAGCACTTGGTATTACTTGCTTCACCAAATGGAAGAGACACCTGAAGCTACAGCATCTAGATTTGTGGCTGAGCTCACTGGGTCAATCATCATCCTCCCAGTCTAAGTTCTTCAAATGGGGTAACAGACAAACACACCAGCACCATTTACATTCAATAACTTCAAGTTCCCACTGTTTAGAGAGGGAGCTCATGGCCTGACATCTTCACTAGGAAACCATCAGTTCAACCCCACTCCAAACCACCAAGTCCCAGACTGGAAAAAGGGCTTCAGGAGGTGCAGTTCCCAACAGATGGCACGTACCATTTTCCCCTAACATCACCATAATTTCAGAATCGGTGAATTCTCCAGCTACTATGGAAAGTTCAAATTCTCCCATCTTTTTTTTCATTCCTGGGTATTTGTACATACACATCTTTTTAACCTCTTCTTCATTAGCTGTCTCAGCCACTTTAAATACCAGAGATGCATCTCGAAACCTCAGATTCTCTGTTGGAACGTAGCCATCTAAGAAAATGTTTATGCCTGTGAAAGGAGAGGAGAAGATAATTTAAAAAGCTCTACAACAAAGCAAGAGGATTTCCATTCTTGGCTGTAAATTCCCATTGGATGAGGAGAACACTGGATTTTAAATGTGTGTTGAAAGAGGCAACAAAACCCCCTATTAGTGTGTATGCAAACCCAACGGATACAACTCTTCCTAGAACTCCAGAATGGCTGCAGAAGCTCCTCCTGACAACCTGCACGTGTCAGTGATGTGTGCAGGGTTTAAAGCCACTGCTGCTGTGGGACCCATTCTCACAGAAACATTCACTGCTGACTCTCAGTGCTACCTGTGGTGTCAATTCAGCTGAATTCTCTACACTGCAAACTGCCTCCTGCCTTTTCTCTGCTATTTACAGGGTCTTTGGTGTAACTCCACTCTTCACTACCTGCAACTATCAAAATGATGTCCATAGCAACAGACAAAGGGCATTTCCTAATTAGGACTTTTGGGTTGAGGTGTAAATTTAGGATCATGGAAAACAGAAATTCTGCACAAAATAAACCAGCAGTTTTTGTAGTTACTGAACTGACATGTTCACATCATAGATGACTCACATTTTGGTATCTTTTTTGTATTTCCACACAATTTTTTTGGTGTTTAAAAGGAGAACTGTGGCAAGGATTACCTTCCCTTACGCTGAAAGGCATCGTCACAACACCGTAAGCACTTGGCACCCCGTACAGGCAGCAGATGAAGTCAGAGAGATAATCCAGCACACTTAGATCATGCTCTACAACAATTATGTACCTGAAAAACAGAGCCAGAGAGGTGCTTTTATGCTTCAATACAAAACACTTCTTCTTTCTTACTTTAGTCTTGCATTAGCAAAAGCTAGCAACATGATTTTCATTATATTGTTTCTTAGCTTTATACTGAATAAAAGGAGAGTTCAGCTCTCTGATAAGCATTTTTCTTCAACTGTCCAATAAACAGACACTGTGAATGGTGAGTTGAAAGTTCATCTTCAGTGTAAACTGGCAGCTTCTTTATGTAAACTACATGGAAGGATACTAACAGACTGGAGCAAAAAGTGCTTGGCACATTTTAGAAAGGAAAAAAATCATCTTTGTGAGAAGGGGATGGAACAGCAATATTCAGGTGAAAAAATAACCACCTGTATTTTCACATCCTTATTACAAAATGTCTCCCAATAAACAGTACAGAAACCATAGGAAATAAATTTATAAAAAGCAAAAGAACAGACTATTACTGACTTAACAGTGTGATTCAACATCTACTAGTGCACCACACTGAGAAGTCAGCACTTGTAGGGAGATGGACTGGATGTTTCTACCCTCTGTAACCAGTGAGCTGTTCCTGGAGTGTAACAAAACCTGTGAAGTTTGTCTTTACCTGTCAGGATTTATCAGGGACCGGATGGTGATGGCAGCCTTCAAACGCTGCTTGACATCCAGGTAGCTGGAAGGTTCATCAAACATGAAGCTGTGCCAAGAGAAAGAGTGAAGTCTTAGTGAATGCAAGCTTTCTACATATTCAGTACTAATATTTCAACTATTAAATACACAGGAAAACAAAATTATGTTAAGAAAGAGGCAAAAACTGGTGGCTGTCATGTGAGACTGTTAAGTGGCTCAAGTTAATTACTCTGCCAAAAGCTCTGACAAAGTTATCACATGTTATGAGAAATCTGCAATCACTTAGGAATCCCATGCACTCAGTTCTGATCCAGCTTAGATTTAACATGAACTGAGAAGTGCAAACTTCTTTAGGGTAAATACTAAAGTGATAAATACTAAATACTTTAGGGTAACAAAATTATTTATGTTAAGAAAGAGACAAAAACTGAGAGTATGTACCGACTCTGCCTTAAACCTCTGGTGGCTGTCATGTGAGACTGTTAAGTGGCTCAAGTTAATTACTTTGCCAAAAGCTCTGACAAAGTTATCACATGTTATGAGAAATCTGCAATCACTTAGGAATCCCATGCACTCAGTTCTGATCCAGCTTAGATTTAACATGAACTGAGAAGTGCAAACTTCTTTAGGGTAAATACTAAAGTGATAAATACTAAATACTTTAGGGTAAGCACTAGATTATATAGTTTAATGAGACTGGAAGAAGGACATCTTCCAAAAATAAAAACCAAACCAAAACAAACAAGAAAACCACCTAAAACCCACACCAACCAAAACCTCCACAACCCAAACAAACAAATCAAAACAACAAAAAAACCACCCAACCCAAACCCCAAAACCCCAAGCCCCATAACTCTTCTGATCTTGTGTTCTTGGTCTCAAGGAGTGAGGAAGCAGCACACCCTACAGCAATTTCCTGACAGCAAGACAGGAGAGGGACACAAGTCCCTGGAGGTGGGGAAGGATCTGTCCATTTCTTAGAGAGGCTAAGGGAGGTACACTGCTCAACAGGACACATTTGTGAGGCATTAAGGAAAATTCAAGCACTTGTGATGCTGAAATTTCACACTGGTCTCTGAAATCAGCTGTTTCTAGGTGTAAAACACCCAGAGATTACAAATGTAAAATTACCCAGAGATTAGAAATTGTTTTTTCCCCTCTTTTTAAAAAAAATCCTTTTGTTTAAATGCTTCAACCAAATGTACGACTTCTTACAACAAATGTAAGTTAGAGGACCATATGCTGAGACAATTATTAGAAGCAGTGTGTAACAGAAGTAAATTAAACATACATATCAGCCTTCTGAATGCAAACAACTGCACAAGCAAATCTCTGAAGCTCTCCTCCTGAAAGGTCCTCAACATTCCTTTCTTTCAGATGGGTTAAGTCTGCAAATAAGCGGTTAATTTGAGATAGGTTACAACCAGCACAATAATTCCTATTTTTATTACCTACAGAAACATGTATAATCACAGCAGACATCCTACACAGAGGGGGGAAAAAAAGAGTAAAATAAGTTTCCAGTTTCTATAGAAGCACCACAATGCTGGTTGTAAGCCACAGCAAGTTACAGCTTCTCTGCAGCACGAGACAATTGATTTGTGTGGCTGCTGCTTATCATGCAGAAGGATAAAATCTGTTTGTTTTTCCACCACATATTTGGCAAAGATTTCTGGCCCTACAAAGAAACTATATCAGTTTTAAAATAAGTGTTTCTTGTTAGACCTGGCTGGAGAGGTCTAATTGTCAGGAAAATCAAGTTCCCCAAGCACATGGGCAAAGCCAGTAGTTTCTCAGAAGACACATTTCAAGAAAATACTGTTTCACCAGTAAGTGGAGTGGGTGGGACTCAAAGGCCACACTCTTGGTGGCACAACCACCTCTATCACCCAGACCTACCACAAAGAACTACCCCCTTAATTTAGCAACACCTAAATTAACACCTACATCTAACAACTCAATTCAAAAGACCTACAAAATGTATCAGGGCTGGACTATGCAGATGTTGTTCTAATTAGCTGCATTATTGTTCTCAGAAGTCAGTATTACTCATTATAATTAGCTACATACAGCTTGCTGCCTTTTTTTTTGGGGGGGGTGAGGGTGGAGGAGTGGTGCAAGTTATTTTTGAACAGTGATTTCTCTATGGAATGGTTCTTACAAGAGAGGATGCTAAGATTTTGCTGGACTTGTAAGCAAGCAAGAGCAGCAGGTAACTGGAATTTTTCCACATTTAAAAATAAACATTTTCTACCATGAGACAGCAACTGTGTTAGATTCTGTTATTTACCATGTATCAGTTTGCCTTTGCCACTAGAAATTATTTGCACTGGTTCCAACAGGCTTACAGCAAGCCCCAGGCTTTAAACTAAAGCATCTTTACATTTTTTTTTGAATTGGTATAAATTAGACCTATTATCACATTAGCATTAACTTTATTTTTTTAGCAAATAGGAGTTTCTCAAATGCTTTCAAGTTTGACTTTGCAAAATTACTTACCAAGCTGCTGACATACAACAGTTTGTGTCTTAGTTTCATCCTTCCTATCCAGAATTGATCCCACTGTTCCCTGCAAGGATAAAAAACCCCACAACATTATATCAGCATTAATCAGCAGTACTGGATTCTTGATACTGGGTTATGCTGCTAAATAAATGCTTTAAAAACAAGGATTACAGGAGAAGCTCCCAGTTCTCTGTTACCTCATGGAATTTCTCACCTTTGCAGCTTTAGGAATCTGGTCCACATACTGAGGTTTAATGATAGCTTTCAGGTCATCTTCCAGGATCTTGGTAAAGTAATTTTGTAATTCAGACCCTCGGAAATAAGTCAGAATTTCTTGCCAGTCAGGTGGATCCTAGGACAAAATTCAAGCCTATGTTTACTTACACCATTCTAAAAACATCATAAAAAATACCTAATTTTTGATTTTCCATTCCATACAGCAAATACAATATGCTTGTGAGATTTAACAAAAAGCCTGGATAAAACCTAGTTCCTAGACTTATACTGCCTCTGCAAAATTTCCACTAAAAAAATAAATAAAAAAATTTTAAATTGCAAAATGGACAGCAGAAGAGTTCATGCATTTTTTTTTTCCTGGTGCATCATCAGTAGCCCTTTCAAGAAAAAGCATTTTAAATTTGCACCTAGGATATCCAGAACTGTCCTCAGACAGTTAAGAAGCCAGGAGTGAAACTAATTAATGGGGGAAATGATGGTATGGAGTTTTGTTACTTCTGCAACACTACCACCTGAAACACAAAGTCCACAAGATAATGTAAACCAAACTTGAAAGAGAATAGAAAATGTACCTTGGGAAAAAAACAGGTTTTTTTTTCAGTTTTTAGTGGCAGCCATAAAATGACTAGTTTATCAAAACATTATTCTGTTGAATTTAGAAGAAACTCCAAAAACTTCAGCTACCTAAATCCTTTTACAAGGAACAGGTAAATTGTGCAGGGAGAAAAAGTTGATGTTTTTAAAGACTGATATAAAAAAACCCTCAGGTGTGACCAGAAGACAGAAACCTACCTCTGATGTTCATCTTCAAGTTACAATTATAATTAGGATTTTTTATCTTCCTTGAAAGATATACAGAGTTTGCAAAAAGGACTTTGTTTCACTGGCTGTTAGCAGGGACAGTGCCAATGTCCTCACAAATTCCATCACCTTCACAGGCAGGAAAATTCAGTAAAAAAATAAACAAACACAGCTACCTATAATGCCAACTCTATTTTATTGCTGATACATACATCATATTTTCCAAGATTTGGCTTCTGTTTTCCTGCTAAAATTTTCAAGGCAGTTGATTTTCCAATACCATTGGTTCCAACCAATCCCAGCACCTCCCCTGGACGAGGGATAGGCAACCTGTACACAACAGCAATGACTCTGGTTAGGAGAATGCCAGGCACCAACTTTTGGTGCTGAAGTACATATTACAAACTGTTTTCACACTCTCTCATTATTTATAATATTTTTTTATATT
>NW_008626211.1:0-2162 GCF_000691845.1 Merops nubicus
CTAGGCCTAGCTGGGTGCACACTCTGCTAGGTTGTGCACTGGGTGGATGGCTGGGCCCACAGAGTGGAGAGGAATGGAGTTACATCTGGTTGGGGCTGGTCACAAGTAGTGTTCCCCTGGGCTCAGTGCTGGCATTGCTCCTCTTTAACATCTTTATCAGTCATCTGGATGAGGAGATTGAGAGCACCCTCAGTAACTTTGCAGATGACACCAAGTTAGGTGGGCGTGTTGATCTGCTAAAAGCCCTTCAGAGGGAGCGGGACAGGCTTGGCCAATGGGCCATGGTCAGTTGTATGAGCTTTAACAAGGCCAAGTGCTGAGTCCTGCACTTGAGCTGCAGCAACCCCATGCAAAGCTATAGACCTGGGGAGGAGTGGCTGGAAAGCTGCTGGGCAGAAATGGACCCTGGGGATGTTGACTGACAGACATGAACATGAGCCAGCAGTGTGCCCAGGTGGCCAAGAAGGCCAACAGCATCCTGGCCTGTATTAGGAATAGTGTAGTCAGCAGGACTAGGGAAGTGATGTCCCATTGTACTGGGCACTGGTGAGGCTGCATCTTGAGTACTGTGTTCAGTTTTGGGCACCACAGCACAAGAAGGACATGGAGGTTCTAGAGAAGGTGCAAAGAAGGGAAACAAAGCTGGCGAAGGGTCTTGAGGATAAGCCTTCTGTGGAGTGGCTGAGGGAACTGGGGTTGTTTAGCCTGAAGAAGAGGAGGCTGAGGGGAGACCTTATCGCCCTCTACAACTACCTGAAAGGAAGCTGGAGGAAGGTGGATGTGGGCCTATTCTTGCATGCTGCAGCTGACAGGACAAGAGGAAATGGTGTTAAGTTATGCCAGGCAAAGTTTGGGCTGCACATTAGGAAAAACTTCTATGCCGAAAGGGTGATCAAGCACTGGAACAGGCTTCCCAAGAAGTAGTTGAATTGCCATCCCTAGAAGCATTTAAAAGCTGTCTAGATGGGGTGCTCAGGATATGGTGTAGAAGTGGCCTGGTAGAGTTTGATAATGGTTGGACTTGATGACCTTAAAGGTCCTTCCAACCATAGTGATTCTGTGAAAAGTAAGACTGCTTCAGTGAGGTATTCACAGCCTACTGGGACTAGAATGCTAGAAAGAAATGGATGCAGTGCAAGACTTGAGGCTGTTTCCTCTTGTCCTATCAGTCATTACTTGACAGAAGAGCCCAAGCCGCAGCTTGCTACAGCCACCTTTCAGTGAGTTGCAGAGAGCAAGATCATCTCCCCTGAGCCTTGTTCTCTCCAGGCTGAACAACCTGTTTTCCCTCAGCAGCTCCTCAGGTTTATTCTCTAGAGCCTTCACTGGTTGTTCTGCTTGAGGCCGTAATGCATGTTCACATAGTACAGATGGGGGAGGACAGCCTTGAAACCACCCACCATGAATACGGAGCTTGTGGTTTGCTATTTGGACACCTTTTAGCTAAAACTTTGCAAGCAATTGCAAACCTACTTACTACATTTATGTGAACTGATAGGATTTTATCTGGTTCTCAAAACTTGATGAGTGCATATGTTAGCAGCACTTTTTCTGAATTAATAATAGTAAGGTGCATATTTTGCCAAGATGCTATAAAGCAGGGATCAGAATCTTCTAGAGGAGGTGCTACAGTCAAGTGAAGAGAACATCTGTTTTTGCCCAGGCCCTTCCATGTTACACTAAGTGCATGTTATGTGTGTGAGGCAGTTTTGAGGACCAGGAATGGGCATGGGGCTGTGGGCCTTGGATGCTCACACCTAAAAGTGCCAGGGACTAGGGAGGGGGTGTGGGAATGCTGGTCCCAGGTGCTGGGCAGTCTGAGCGTTCCAGACCAGCTGCTGGCAGGATCTTTCCAGAAACCTGGAAGGTGTGGGGATAGGCTTAGAGCTCCCTCTACTCTACAAAACTCTATTTTTTTTTTCAGGCAAAACACAATATAAATACATAGTGAAGTCAAATCCCGCCGTTCAAGAAGCGGGCTGTAGCAGTGGTATCGAAATGCTCATGAAGCAGCACTCCCCGTACTGAGGGCAGCCCCCTCGAGACACTACCGAACAGGATGGTTCTAGCGGCGGGTTTATATCTGAACGGTGTCACCGCTGCAGCCCCTGCCCTCGGTTTGGGCTTCTTCCGGCGAGACTCCAACGTCCCCAGCGGTAGCT
>NW_008626212.1:0-1733 GCF_000691845.1 Merops nubicus
CCACCCACCCCCAAAATATGCATTTATTTTGTAATATCTTCAGGGAAGTAACAGGAAGACTTCATTCTGTACCTGCTAAATGTACCTCAACATACCAAGCATGGAGGATACTCTTTTGTGATGCTGAGGAAAAGCCTTGAATTCAAGAGCAGCAATGAGTATTTTAGTTCTCTGGAATGCAGAAGTGATGGGCAGAGAGTGTTTTATGCTGATTTTAGCAGAGGGTGAATGTGTGACCTGTGCTGGGTCATGCACCTTCACAAGCTGAAAAAAAGACTATGGGATGGGGAGGATAGGATGGGCTGAAGCAAATGATAGATGTGGACCTGTTGGAGCAAATCCAAAGGAGGGCCACAAAGGTGATCTGAGCTCTGGAACACCTCTCTTACAAGGACAGGCTAAGAGTTGGGGTTGTTCAGCCTGGAGAAAAGAAGGCTCTGGGGAGACATGACAGCAGTCTTCCAGTATCTGAAGGGGGCCTACAAGAAAGATGGGGAGGCAGTTTTATGTCATCTTTTAGTGACAGGATGAGGGGTAATGGGTTCAAACTGGAAGAAGGGAGAGTTAGATTAGAAGTAAGGAAGAAATTATTTGCTCTGAGGGTGGTGAGACTCTGGCACAGGTTCCCCAGGGAAGCTGTGGATGCTCCATCTCTGAAGGTGTTCAAGACCAGGTTGGATGGGGTTTTGATCAGTGTGGTCTAATGTGAGGTATCTCTGCGTATGGCAGGGGAGTTGGAATGGGATGATCGTTAAAGTCCCTTCCAACCCAAACCATTCTATGCTATAACTGCTCCTCCTCCTGGCACAGCCTCCTCCTTTCCCTCCCATCTCTTTTCAGATCCAGCTAGCAACCCCCAGACTTCTTCCAGCTGCTTGTCAGTTAATCCGTTACAAATAATGTGTGAGGAAACAGTGGTGTAGAAATAAAACTGTGGCTGTGCAGGAGAGACAGGTATGCAAAGCCCCTGCCATCTTCTCAGTTATGTCTTACAACTAGCAAGCCACCAAGGGCAGGTGGGCAGAGGATGTAAGTGCATTTGAAAGTAGCACTTAGAGCACTCTTCTGACACCACCTCTCTCCAGCTCAGCTTGGCAGCACCGGTCGATCCACTGCTTTGATGGGTTACAACCAACATGGGGCCTTTGGGTTCCTACAGTAGCTGTGTCATGAGTGCTATCTATAGCCAAATCCTTTTGTGGAATGTAAAGTTCAGGGAAGGATGGATTTTTGAAATGGAGATTGAAATACAGAATTTTTATTTTCTGGCTTGGGGAAAATGCAGTGGAAACCTTTCTGCTAAATGATCCCAAATCAGTTCTACAGCATCCTGATTTTCACTTCATGTTCTGTTGTGTTGAAAGAAAATGAGAACAGGGACTTAGAAGAGGTTAGGAATCCATAATCTTCTGGGAACATTTTTTCCTAAATATCAAAGAGTTTTTCTAAGTGATTCAGAGTTTCTTCAGAGGTCAGGATAAAACCACAACACAGAGTGAAGAAAAATTTTCTTGGACCCAAATTAGTGTTGTCTTTTCATTTGTGAAGTAGTCATTTGGTTTTGGGTCAATTCAAAGGAAGTTTTCCTCCTAGTTATGTCTTGGCTGACCTGGTGTACATGGGACAACATCCTCCCTTCCTTTGAAGGAATAATTTGAGAATTTTTTTCATGCATCTAATGCCTTGTGATTTATTTTCAGGCCCTATTGTTTAACAGTCTTTTAGCAATTCAG
>NW_008626212.1:1764-19468 GCF_000691845.1 Merops nubicus
TTGCCAACATTTGCATTTGGTGTTTGCTCACTTTGGGCTCCTCAGCATTTAGTTCATTCACAAGTAGTTCAGAAACATTGGTCTTGGGGGAAAAAAAAAAAAAAGAAACACCAAAAAACAAACCCACACACAATTAAAACAGTTCTTTGATCCATTTTCTGTAATTCACACCCAATTTCTGTTCTCTTTACCAGATTCACAAATCTATCCCTTGGCTCTCGGGCTGGTAAAACACCTCTGCAGCTTTTGTTCTGTCTCCCAGCTCCATCAATTCTAGCAAGGTGCACAGGAGTGCTTTTGCCTCATCTCACCATTTCCTTGGCACTTCTTTCGGCTTCATTTTACACTATTTCTTAGTCTCTTACTTGATTTGAACAATTCCTGAATCCACAAAACTTTTCCTAACTGCTACCTGCTAGTGTTTTATTTTGCACAGCTCAAATACTTTTTATTGATCCAGCAGCCTGGTGGGGTTAGTATTTTGGTTCACTATAGCTGGTCTGCTTCTTGTCCCTTCTTTCCAAAACAGTGACCAGCATTGTCACAAGTGGTTCTCTGAAGTGTTCTGCTCGCCTTGTTTATTTCCATTTTCTCCAGAATTGGTAAATAAATGATTTGCCTGTTATCCAGCTCTAGCATCCTTTTAAATTGACATATTTTCTGTTATTTTTTTAGTTCTATTAATGATTGTATTGTCAAATACAGAAGACTTTTATGGTTTTATCACTTACATACTTTCCTTCAAGCAATTCCAAGACTTTATTAAGAGTAACTGGACTTCTAATGGGCTATAGAACCCAGCCCTTCCCAATATGTGGCAGGCTGGTAGCTTGCTCTTTGCACTTTCTTCCCCCATCCTTTGGAATTCCTGGCCACAGAGTCTTTACTACCAGTAAAACTGCTGCTGTAATAAACTCTTAGCATCACATGAGTACCATGTGCTGCTTTCACTATACCAAAGGCCTTCGACCCCTCTTGAGTGGAGGCAACCGAGGTCTGCACCAAGCTGCTCCCTTATGATGACTATTTTTCTTAGAATACAGAGTGGTCATATCAATTAGTAATAATTATAGACTTCTCTATGGGACGGCTTGAGGCAGAATTTCTTTTCCCCTAGTGTTAAGTGCCTTTTCAAAAGCAACAGAAAGGAAAACATTTTGGTATATTTTCTCTATTATATATGTCCAAAATGTCTTTGGAAACTGGGAAAGTAAGTTCATTTCTTTAGGTCAAGATCATCTTCATACCAGCCTGATGGCTTAGATGCCGGATGTGACCTCGTGGACCCAAGTGCACCTTGTGACTTCTTTTTTACTTTTAATTCTAAAAATACATGTCTGCATTCCTTACAAGATTCCATAAAACTCATCAAGGTTTATAATCTGCTAGAAGGATTTCACTCTTCTTGGGAGAGGTGAGGCTAGAAACTGCCTGGCAAAAAAGGGGATGCTGGTGGACAGCTAGCTGAACATGAGCCAGCAGTGTGCCCAGGTGGCCAAGGCAGCCAACGACATCCTGGTCTGGATCAAAAGTAGTGTGTCCATCAGGACCAGGGAAGTAATCATGCCCTTGTACTCAGCATTAGTGAGGCCACAGCTTGAGTCCTGGGTTCATTTTTGGGCACCACAGGATAAGAAAGACGTTGAGGGGCTGGAGCAGGTCCAGAGAAGGGCAATGAAGCTGGTGAGGGATCTGGGAAACACGTCTTCTGAGGAGCGGCTGAGGGACTTGGGATTGTTGAGCCTGGAGAAGAGGAAGCTGAGGGGAGACCTTCTTGCTTTCTCCAGCTCCCTGAAAGGAGGTTGTAGTAAGGTGGGTGTTGGTCTCTTCTCCCAAGTAACTAATGACAGGATGAGAAGCAATGGGCTGAAATTGTGCCAAAGGAGGTTTCGAATGGATATTAAGAAGAATTTCTTTACTGTGAGTGGTGAGGCATTTGAGCAGGCTGGCAAGGGAGGTGATGGAGTCCCCATCCCTGGAGGGTTCAAAAAACATGTGGACATGGCACTTCAGGACATGATTTAGTGGTCATGGCAGCATTGTGTTGACAGTTGGGCTTGATGATCTTAGAAATCTTTTCCAACCTTAATGGTTCTATGATTCTGTGATTTAGAATGTTCTTCCCATTTCTCTAACAGTCTAATGTTTATTTGCCTAGTTGCTCACTTTACTATCCTCCACGCATGATGCCTGTGACAGCTTAACATCTATAATACCCAAACTCAGTGAAGGTGAAGGCAGCTTTTTAACATCTCAGTGTCATCAGAAGAATTGTTACTATTCACTATTTTAAAACACCATTTAAGCATATTCCCTGCAGAGCAGTAGCTTGCGCATAAATGGGTGTCATCGTTGCTAACGATCAACAACGTTGGCTGCTTCTGTGTAACTGAAGATGCTGTTGACTATCATAATACACGCAGTTGCTTGAACGTTTGCATTGTTGTTGTTCAACCTTGAATAGCTGAGCTGCCAATTAGTCATTGAGGAGACATGCAGCAAACCAGAAAATAATCATGGCAACATCCTGACATTGCATCAATTAACTTGTCAACGTAACTCAAAGCAGCGATACAAATATTGCAGAACAGTGTCAAGACAATGATAATTTTGTGTTCATCTCTGGTAGCAAATGACTCCTTCTCCAAAAATGTGCTTTTCATGCCATTCCCTGGGAAAACTGGAAGAGATGGAGAACTTGAGTAGTTTTTCATGTCATGTTCTTGTCACCCTTACAGGTACTATCTATTCTATATTTAAGCAGTGCTTTTGAGCTGGATATATAGTGTTTATTTCCATAATGATGGAAGTTGTAGGTTCACAATGTTGCCAAGTCATGGTGGATAAGTAGGGGCTCGGACAGCTCCTGATCTCGTTTAGATTTCTTGAAATTGCAGCAAAATTAGGCCAGTCTCAAATCATATTTCTTCTCTTCTGACATATTAAAAAACAGGAGATATATTTTAATAAGAGGCTAAGTAGAGAGCATCTGAAGGACAAGAAAGCCCAGTAAAGGAGGGATTTTGCTGTTGCACAAGGACAGTGTCCACTTTTGACAAGTTTTAGTAAATCAGTATAAGTAGAGCATAAACTATATCCAGATACCACTTTTATTTTTCTTAAAATGGATTTTTTTTGTGTGTTTTATTGTTTTTTAAACGTGAGATCATGTCCTTGGTGAATGCTAAGAGTGCCTGGAAACTGCCTGACAGAAAAGGAGCTGGGGGTGCTGGTGGACAGATGGTTGAACTTGAGCCAGCATGTACCCAGGTAGCAAAGAAGACCACAAATATCATGGCCTGGATCAAAAACAGTGTGTTGAGCAAGAGTAGGGCAGGGATCATGCCCCTGCACTCAGCAGTGGTGAGGCCACAACCTGAGTCCTGGGTTCAGTTTTGGGCACCACAGGATAAGAAAGACGTTGAGGGGCTGGAGCAGGTCCAGAGAAGGGTGAAGAGAAACTGGTGAAGGATCTGAGGAGCATTTCCTCTGA
The DNA here is from genome assembly GCF_000691845.1 of Merops nubicus. Taxonomy (NCBI): domain Eukaryota; kingdom Metazoa; phylum Chordata; class Aves; order Coraciiformes; family Meropidae; genus Merops; species Merops nubicus. Next base: position 5,258 of record NW_008626212.1, read on the forward strand.
GCAGCAGCTGACGGACCTGGGATTGTTGAGCATGGAGAAGAGGAAGCTGAGGGGAAAACTTCTTGCGCTCTCCAGCTCCCTGAGAAGAGGTTGTAGTGAGGTGGGTGTTGGTCTGTTCTCTCCAGTAACCAGGGATAGGATGAGAGGCAATGGGCTGAAGTTGCACCAGGGGAGGTTTTAACTGGCTATTCAGAAGAATTTCTTCACTGGAAGAGTGGTGAAGCATTGGAGCAGGCTGCCTAGGGAAATGGTGGAGTCCCCATCCCTGGAGGCATTTAAAAAACATGTAGGCGTGGCACTTGGGGGAACATGGTGTAGTGGTCCTGATAGTGCTGGATTTGCCTTGATGATCTCAGTGGTCTTTTCTAACCTTAATGTTTCCACGACTCTATGTTTCTGCAAAGTCTCTTTCTGCTGCAGCTTTCAAGTTAAGCCTCAGCAAGGGCTTCCCACTTGCCACAGCATTTGATGATCTAAGTGCAAGTGTTCTCTATTGCTTTAAAATGTACATTAAATGCTTTTAATGCCAATAGTCTCCTTTTTCATATGTGGTGAAATTTTTACTTCAGAGGAGTGAAGAGAAAACTAAATGCCCAAATAGTAAAATCAAAGTATATTTGATTCTGAGCCTTTTCTAATATCCAGAAACGAACACTTTGGATATTGCAACATGACCTTAAATTTTAAAGAAGGTCCACATCAAGGAGTCTTTGAAATTTGGGGGTTTAAGCTTGTGTGGAGTAACCTCAGTGGAAGGGATGCCTGAGCAGGAAGAAGTCATTCAAAGGGCAGCGCTGCTCTCCTGGGTTTTCACAAACCTTTAAGAAGAAAGGCCAGTGAATGCTGCCAGCACTTGCAACCTGTAAAAGCTGATTTGTGAATGCTTCTTGAGGTGAGTAAGATTTGGTTTGTTGGCCGTGTTAGCTTCTAATGCAGTTTTATGAAGAAGAAGGAAATGTGTCCTCAGAAGTTCTCATTGGCTGAACGAATGCCAGAGGTCTGTTTGGTCGGTAATATTGTGCAGTCTCTGGGTTGTTGCTCAGGAGAGACAATGCAGTTGCTAGGGAAACTGGCTAGAAACCCAAAAATCATTTACTTTGTATTTAGGGTGAAAGCGCTCACTGGACCATCAGGATTACTATCTGTCCTACAACTTTTCCCTGACGTGGATATTCTTCTTTCTCACTTAGGGGAAGTGAATTCCGCATGGCTATTGTCCCTTCTGGCACCTATAACAGAGTGCCTTTTCTTAGAGCATCCTGTGCCTGGGGCAGGGCAGCCCTCACTATCACCCCAGGCTGGGGGTGAAGGGCTGGAGAGCAGCACTGTGGAGAAGGACATAGGGGTGCTGGGGGTGAGGAGCTGGCACTGTGCACCTGCAGCACAAAAGCCACTGGCATCCTGGGCTGCACCCCCAGCAGCGTGGGCAGCAGGGCAGGGAGGGGATCCTGCCCCTCTGCTCTGGGGAGACCCCCCTGCAGTGCTGGGGCAGCTCTGGAGTCCTCAGCACAGCAGAGACAGGGACCTGCTGGAGCAGAGCCAGAGGAGCCCCAGCAGTGACCCGAGGGGGGAACCCCTCTGCTGGGAGGCCAGCTGGATAGAGATGGGCTAGGTCAGCCTGGAGAAGAGAAGGATACAGGGAGACCTTATGGCCTTTCAGTATCTGAAGGGGGACTACAGGAAAGCTGGGGAGGGAGTTTTTACGAGGGTTTGTACTGATAGGATGAGGGGTAATGGGTTCAAACAGGAAGAAGGGAGTTTTATCTAGATGCAAGGAAGAAATTATTTGCTGTGAGGGTGCTGAGACACTGGAACAGGTTGCCCAGGGAAGTAGTGGATGCTCCATCCCTGAATGTGTTCAAAACCAGGTTGGTTGGGGTTTTGAGAAACCTGTTGTAGTTGAAGGTGTCCCTGCTCGCTGCAGAGGAGTTTGACTAGATGGCCTTGAAAGGTCCTTTCCAACCTATTCTATTCTTGAAGTATTCTATGAAAAGTTAATACATTTTTGCTATCTTGAATCCACATTGTCTGATTTTCCTATGTTTGTAGTAGGAAAACATAAATCTAAGAAAACATATGTTCAGACTGAAATTTTTCTACAGCTAGAGACATTTAGTATCTTTCACTGAGTCTCTAATAATGTTTGAGTTATTCTTTGGCACTCACAGTATCATGTGATGTCCTTTTCAAAGCTAGTCACCTGTTGGCAGAAGGCTTGTGTGATTAATTGCTTTTGAGTGTAATTTAATTATACCCCCATCAGATCTGAACAGAAGTGGCCAAAAGGTCACTGGGTATGTAGGAGGGATGGAGGCAGGCTGAGTGCCTGCGTGGTTGGGATTCCTTTGAAAAAAGAGACCTAAATACAATTTACATTTCAAACAGCTGGAGGGATTTGTGGTAATTTTAAAACATCCATCAGTTTCTGAAGTTAAATGTCCTTTTTTTGGTTGTCATATACAGACAGGCACACTGACAGCTTTGTGGAGTGTGCTGATGCTTGGATACAAACGAAAGTGTGAAAACGCATTAGGAGAAACATATCCAGGGGAAAAAAAAAAAGAAAGAAAAAGAAGAAAAAACTATCTGTAAAACCTTTTTTACTTCAGAGCCACCCATGAATGAAACCCCTGTACCTCAAAGCAGCATGCTGAAATCCACATCCTGGGAATGCTTAGTTAGGACTGAACTTTTAATACAGATTCTGGTGGATTTTTGGGAAGGAGAAAGTGATGTTACAGAGGTGCTGGAAGTGGTGGGGGCTGCTTCTTGGGAGGCATTGGGACCAGCGTGTGCTCAGTCAGGACAATGAATCATAGAATGGTTTCGGTTGGAGGGGACCTTCAAGATCATCTAGTTCCACCCCCCCTGCCATGGGCAAGAACAGCTCACACTAGACCAGGTTGCTCAAGGCCCCATCCACCCTGGCCTTGAACACCTCCAGTGATGGAGAATCCACAACTTCCCTGGGCAACCTGTTCCAGTGTCTCACTCCTCAGTGTAAAAAATTTCTTCCACCTCTCTAGTCTAAATCTCCCTCTTTTAGTTTAAAACCATCACCCCTTGTCCAGTTGCAACAGGCCCTGCTTAAAAGTCTGTCCCCATCTTTCTGATGGGCCCCTTTAATTACTGGAATGCCACGAAAAGGTCTCCCCAGAGCCTCCTCCAGGCTGAAAACCCCATCTCTCTCAGCCTGGCCTTGTAGGAATGAATGCTTCATTTGTACAATTTACCCAGTTCCAGCAATAAAACTCTGCTGTTGCATTTTCTTACCCATCTGTATCAGCCATGTTTAGTTGTATTTCTGATTATTGCATAACCTTAGATTAAAACATAATTGTTATTTGATGGGATCATGCTGCCAAGTGAGAGAAGGTTTTTTCCTGCACTTTTAAAACCAGAATACATTGGACTTTGGGGCACTATTCTATTCTTTACGAGGTAATATTTCAGTGGTTTAGAGACTTTCTTTTAGGGTTCTGTATTTTTCCAAAATTTTTACTACATTTTTATGTCTTCAGCACACATACAACTGAACAAAGTGTATTCACCACCCTGATTTTACCACAAATAAAGGTGGTAAGTTCTCAGTGCAAACAACACACCACTGCTATGTGCTGGCATCAAGCATTCTGATGCTGGTACTGAATTATTTTTATGCAATAGGATAGGTTAAGATTTAGCTGAGATTAAGAAGAGCAGTTTGTTTCAGAAGTTAATGCTCAACAAATCTACCAAATACCTAGAGAAGACACATTCCTTAATCCATTAGATCTGCCCCTTAAAAACATTTCTTTCTTACTTCTTTCCCGGGTTCTCAAATTCTGACAAAACCTGCTGTTTCCAAACACTGCGGGCAAATTAATGGTATTACACAAATTGCACGGTGCATCTTGGATTAAAGCTGCATTTAGTGAAGCAAAATTCTGATTACAACTGATTGTTCTCCATCAAAAATGTTCCTCCTGGAGTCAAACTTTTTACACTCTCAGTATCAGCGTTAGTTCTGAGTCTTACAGTGGTGGTTTGGAGTTGGTGCAATGAGCGGCCCCGCTCCTCACGATCCGCGGTTAATGAGTACTGAAAGAAATTACTTCGTTAAGCCACTACCGATGTTGCTCATTTTGCAAAAAGGGAAAATATTCCATCCTTTTAATAAGAGAGTATTATTCTATTGGGGAGTTCATAAAAACGCAAAGGAGAAGAGAGAAATCTTTAAAAGCAATTACTTTGAAGATTTTTTTGGTTGCTATAACAACAAGATGCAGCTCTTCAGGAGCTGTCATTTCCTTAATGTTGTTAAAAAGTGTAGTTGCCATAACAACAATGCATTTTTATTTTTGGTAACTGATACTTTGGCTTTTTACTCCGTGCTTGTAGAAGCAGCTTGCGTTGTTTGGGATATTTTTTTTCTGTAGGAAGTATTTAACATATCTCAGGGTGCAATAGGAAGTGGCTGGTCCCACGCTACTGCGCTGGAGAACGTAGGAATGAACCTGTTTATCTCCTTATCTTCCTTTGAATGTTAAATCTGGCTTTTGATAACTACTAGGAACACAGAAACTTCTTGAGCGCTTGGAGGAGTAAGAGCTGTTCTTAGAGCTGTTCAGTGCTACTTGATTGAACTTGTATCCACTGTGCTGGGGATCTGTGGAGCAGGAGTGGAGATGTACTGGGTCCAGTCTTGTTAAATATGTGCATCAATGACGTGGAAGAAAGGACAGAGTGGACCCTCAACAAGTTTGTGGGCAATACGAAACAGGGAGGAGTGACTGACACGCCAGAGCTGTGCTGCCATTCAGGGAGACTTGGACAGACTAGATAGTTGGGCAGAAGGGAACATCATGAAGTTCAACAAGGGCAAGGGTAGTGTCCTGCATCTGTGGAGAAGTAACCCCCTGCACCAGTACAGGTCAGGGGCTGACGTGCTGGAAAGTAGCTCTGTGGAATGGGACCTGATTGTCCTGGGGGAAAAGCTGCCCATGAGCTGAAAATATGCCCTTGTGACCAAGACCACCAATGGTCTCCTGGGGTGCGTGAAGAAGGGTGTTGCCAGCAGATGGAGGGAGATTCTTTTCCCCCTCTACTCTGCCCTAGTGAGGCCACATCTGAAGTCCTGGGTCCAGTTCTGGGCTCCCCTGTTCAGGAGACACAAGGAATTACTGGAGAGAGTCCAGTGGAGGCTATGAAGATGCTGAGGGGTCTGGAGCATCTCTGTGAGGAGGAAAGGCTTGAGAGCCTTGCGGATGTTCAGCCTGGAGAAGAGAAGACTAAGAGAGGACCTTCCTAATGCTTATCAATAGCTAAAGGGTATGTGTCAAGAGGATGAGGCCAGACTCTTTTCAGTGGTGGTCAGTAATGGGACATGGGGTGACGGACACATATCAGAACCCAGGAGGTTCCGTCTGAACAGGAGGAAAGGCTACTTTCTTGCGAGGGTGCCAGAGCCTGCAGCACACTGCCCAGAGAGGTTGTGGAGTCTCCTTCCCTGGAGAGATTCCAAACCTGCCTGGATGTGATCCTGGGCAACCTGTTCTAGGTGACCCTGCTTTAGAAGGGGGATTGGATGAGATGATCTCCAGAGGTCCCTTCCAACGCCTACCACTCTGTGATTGTGTGGGATTCTATGTAAGGCTGAGGTTACCAGAGCAGATGTACTAACGCACGTGGTTATTGCACTCAAGTGCTGAGTTGTTCGTGATTCCCTGTTCTCACAAAAACGGAGACTGCTGGCACCATGACACTTCCTCAGAGGCTGCCAAATGGTCATCTTGACCCTTTTTGATCCTTTATAGAAAATAAAGCCCTTTTCATCTTAGTTTCCTAATTCTCTCCATATTATCTTTATGATGTTGTCTGCCTAAATAATTTGTTCGTTATTCAAGAAGATGTAAAATTGTTTGAATATGAATATGTTCTCAAACTTGCATCTTTTAGTAGGTGTTTAGCTCTGTGGTTTATATCCAGAAGAGACAACACATTTTAGTAGCACTCTTTTTTTCCATACCATACCATACCGATCTTGGCTGAGTCGCTTCCTGTTTGCTGAGATCTCCCAGTTTTAAAGTGAGATCAATCCATGCCAGAATTTAGTTTTCCTCAGGGGGGGATGGGAAGGGTTACTTGCATTTGGGTAAAGTGCTCATACAGATTGTCAGCACTTTAAAAAAAAAGTTCAGATAGTCACAAGTTAGTTCAGAATGAAAAAAAGGGGAAAAAACCGATCCTGGGGAAACGCTGAGTGCTGTGGAAAACCTGTGTTCACAGTAGTGTGTGCCAGCATTTTCCAGGCTATCCAGAGAAACCTGCGGCGAAGGAATAAATAAGACCAAGTAAATGATCTTTTCCAGTCGCTTTTGTTTAACTCCGCGCTACGCTGCAGCTGCTGTGTCCTTGGCTTGGTCGGGTTTTCTCATTGCATTTCAGATCCCCTCTCGCTGTCGTTTCTCATTTTCAGGAGCGCGGATCAGCGTGGGCTGTGGGACTGCCGGGGCACCCAGGGGAGGGTGCTCAGGCTCTCGGCTTAACGGGCTGTCGTATTTCATCACGGGGAGCTGGGAAAGAGCAGAAGGATATGGGAGGAATGTGGGGCTTTGTGGTTTTTCCCAGTAAGAGGCTGGTGTCTTTGCTCGTCCTGGAATTTCAGATGTGTCTAGAAACCTTCTCATTTTGAGTGGAATACCAGCTAGAATCTGAAATTAATTACCGGGGAAATGAGATTCACCCCAAAAATTTGTTTAAAGAGAAAAGGAGGCTCATGGGAGACTTTCTCCTCTCTACAACTCCCTAAGAGGAGGCTGGAGCCAGGTGGGGGTCAGTCTTTTCTCACAAAAAGGAAGCAATAGGACAAGAGAAAAGAGGGTGGAGTTGTGCCAGGGGAGGTTTAGGCTGAACATTAGGAACAACTTCTTTACTGAAAGGGTTGTCAAGGCCTGGCCCAGGCTGCCTGGAGCAGTGATGGTGTTCCCATCCCTGGATGGCTTTCAAAGCCATGGAGATGTGATGCTGAGTGGCACAGTTTAGTGGTTTCCTGGCAGTGCTGGGTTAATGATTGGACTCTATCTTAAAGGCCTCTTCCAACCAGAACAATTCTATGATTCTGTGCCTTTTCCCTGTGCACACAGTACCTTTTTTGATGCATTTTTTTTTTTTCCTTCAGAATAGCAGAGGAAGAGAGTGATGTAATCCCCAAAGAGTCTGGCTTTCTTCCTTTCCTTTCTTCCATTTTCCTCTCGGATGAGAAAGAAGGAGATTGTTTGCATCTGTATATACCTACAGAAGAAAAAAAAAATTGAATGTCTAAACACAAGCCTTTGACACCTGGAACCTTCTGACTGGCAAAAGTTTTTTGTAAATGTGGTTTGGTTATGAATAAACCCCCTAACAAGTCTTTCAAAATCACCTCACTTCTCCAACGGAGATGCATGACAGGACTGCGTGGAGTTAAAATGTGCTGCCCAGAGCTTTTACTGGGGGAGAAAAACTGCTTAGGTCTGATCTGATAATTTTGGTTTAAGACCCAAATCACTTTAGTCTAGATCTTCTCTCTTCCGTAGCCTTCAGTTGCATTTAACAAGGGCAAATTTGGGAGAGGTTTTACCGTTTTATTGTATTTTCAGCTCAAAGGAGAGGCAAGTGCAGGATTGAGGAGGTATATATGCTGGCTTTGCTGCCCGGGGTCATTTATGTAAAGTCTAATTTTTGGAAATGACAGCAAAGAGTATCTGTGTTTACGCTTAAAGTTGTTTATCCCAATAATCTAGTATTAGATTTCGGTCCTGATTTATCTTCCCAAAGTCAGCGTGCATGTCACCTTGTGGAATAAAAGCATGTAATTTGTAGAGAGAGACTGAAATAAAGGGAATCACCTTCTCCCAAGCTCCAACTGTAGTTTGCCAAGCAGCATCTGGACTGAAAAAAGCCCAGGACCAAAACTGCTGTTGCTGATAAAACGCATTTGTGGCGAGCCCCCCCTGCCTGCCCCGTGCTTCCCCCTGCCAGGCTCCTGGCCCCAGCAGAAGCAAAACGCCAATGAACACAACTCAGGAGCAAAAAAAGAGAATATATTTAATCTGCACATATGACCAGGAGCGGCAGAGGCATGAAACCAGCTTCCTGCAGTATGGACACAGGGGTCTGGCCAAGTCCAGCTCTGTTTTTTAGCCAGTGGGAAGCATTTTAAGGAGAGATTTCAAAGAAGACAAGGAGGTAGGATCATTATTCTGTGCTAGCCCGGGTATTCCCAAAGAGAGAGCCTGCAGGATTTAGATAACACATTCTTTGGTATTTCTGTGTGTTTCCAGTGTGTGTATCAACATTGTTTGGCTATTGAGCATGAAGAATATAACTATCTCTTATTACAAGTGTGATTATTTTTTGAAGGATTCTGGCAGGGCAAGGTGTGCCATAGCCTCCAAGAGTACAGCGATAGATGCCAGGAGGAGCATCTAATCCCCCTTCTTTACCCTAGACTAGATGGTCCTGCTCTGGCAGGGAGGTTGGACTCGATGATCTCTGCAGGTCCCTTCGAACCCCTAACATTCTGTGTGTGTGATTCTCATCCTCACCAACAGTATACAAGAAGGAAAAGCTGGGAAACAAGACATGATGTAACCATTTTTAAATTAACATGTTTAATTATGAGGTGAAATTTAAAAACACTGTGCTCATTAGCTTAGTGTTTATGATTAGGAAGGCTTTACAGAGGGACCTGGACAGGCTGGATCAATGGAGTAAGGCCAGTGGGCTGAGATTCAACACAGCCAAGTGCTGGGTCTTGCACTTGGGTCACAACAAAACCTTGCAGTGCTCCGGGCTGGGGCAAGAGTGGCTGGAAACTGCCCAGTGGAAAAGGACCTGGGGGTGCTGGTCGACAGCGAGCTGAACATGAGCCAGCATGTACTCAGGTGGCCAAGAAGGCCACCAGCATCCTGATCAGCACTAGTGTGGCCAGCAGGACTAGGGCAGGGATCATCCCCTGCACTTGGCACTGGGGAGGCTGTCCCTTCAATCCTGGGTTCAGTTTTGGGCCCCTCACTCCAAGAAGGACCTTGAGGGTCTGGAGTGAGTCCAGAGAAGAGCAACGAACCTGAGGAAGAGTCTAGAGCCCAAGTCTTTTGAGAAGCAGTGGAGGGACCTGGGATTCTTTTAACTGGAGAAAAGGAGGTTCAGTTGAGACCTTCTCACTCTTGACAAGTCCCAGAAAGGAGGCTGGAGCCAGGATGGGGTTGGTCTCTTCTCCCTAAGTACAAGGGATAGGACAAGAGGAAACAGCCTCAAGTTGCACCAGGGGATGTTTAGGTTGGACATTAGGAAAAACTTCTTTACTGAAAGGTTTGTCAAGGCCTGTCCCAGGCTGCCCAGGGCAGTGGTGGAGCCCCCATCTCTGGAGGAGTTTCTAAGCCATGGAAATGTGTTGCTGAGGGACATGGTTTAGTGGTGACCGGGCAGTGCTGGGTTAATGGTTAGACTTGATGGTCATAAAAGTTCTTTCCCAGCCTAAATGATTCTATGATTCTAAGATTAGTGCTTATTACCTCAAGCTAATTGCCTCAACCTCCTCTATCTTTTTTTCCTTTTCTCCATTTTACTTCCTGGTGATTTAGTATATCGTTAAGTTTTATTAAAGCAGTGATGGGATCCAAGGGAGAGATAAGGTAGGACAAGTACGTTTGGGTTGGCCAATACCAAACCAGAATTTATCCTGACACTAAATTTACAAAGTCCCAGCCCAGTCTTTACCAAAATTTAATGCGAGGTGAGCAGGTAAGTGCTGTCGTTGTATCTCCTCTCTTTCTTAAGTGCAGGTGGTTAGATAATGTTTTCTGCTATAAATTATAATAAAAGTAGCAGAGCTCCCTGTATTTGCAGCTAAATGTATTATGGGCTTCTGAAATTTTTTTGGGGGGGTCCATGAACTTTTCTTTAGCTGTCTTGCAAACATGTTTCAGAGTCTGCTTTAGAGATTTACTGCATAGTACAAATTATTTTAGGCTTTCTTTTTTTAGTATTTCCTCTCCAGACAACCCTAGAAACTTTTTACAATAAAACAGTTTTTTTCCCATGTAAATATTGCTACATATTCTTGACAGTGAAATATTTTACTGATATATGTGGATTTGGGGGAATTGCAACCTGGCTGGTTTCCAGGTTGTTTAAAGAACCTTTCCTGAGGGGAAGTTCATTGGCAGCAATTTTTTGCTGTAACTTGTTTTAATTGGTTAGATTAAGTGCGATTGTTTTCATCCAGCTCCCAATTAACAAACCCACTGTCCCTGCATTATTTCAGTCTATAATAGGGGTGTGACCATGTCAGCCCCTAGTCGTAATTCTCATTTTCTCTCCCCTTCATCATGATTCTAATAGTTGCTATATTAATTGCTAACATCTTTCATAATGGGATAGAGACATGTAGGACAGCCACACTTGTTCCTTTGGGACTCTGTAGCATTTTTTGGTGGGCAAGCATTAAAAATCTGGAATAAATGGCATAGTTATGTAATTACAGTCTTTAAGATCTAGAGTTTTGGTGAAAAAAGCCAGCCCAACATCGTTTCTGTGCAGTTGTTGCATCCTGGCCCTCAGCAAAGCTGCAGGGCCTGGGGAATCACTGATGAGTAATGAGAAATGAAATGCAGAGTTATTTAGCTCAGCTGCTCCTGAGGTTACGCTGGATCGATGAAACAGGCTGCTCAGCAGACCTGAAAGTTGTGTTTCTACTTGTGTTGGGGTACAACATGAGGAGCCTTAATGCCAACCAGGACTGCAGAGTTGAGGTTTGCAAGAATGGGTGGGTTGCTGTGGTCATGTTGAACAGAAGATCATCTTTAAATATGTATTGGTTCTGTATTCAAAGGAATGCATTTTAAAATGAGAGCAACTCAATATGTAGCTAACTTCAGCGTTCTGCCCGGCACAAAGGGACCTATGGGTACTGATTGACAACTGGCTAAATATGAGCCAGCATGTGCCCAGGTGGCCAAGAAGGCCACCAGCATCCTGGTTTGGATCAGCACTAGTGTGGCCAGCAGGACTAGGGCAGGGATCATCCCCTTGGACTTGGTACTGGGGAGGCTGTCCCTTGAATCCTGGGTTCAGTTTTGGGCCCCTCTCTTCAACAAGGACCTTGAGGGACTGGAGTGTGTCTCAGAAATGGACAATGAAGCTGGGGAAGAGTCTAGAGCCCAAGTCTTGCAAGAAGCGGTGGAGGGAACTGGGATTGTTTCACCTGGAGAAAAGGAGGCTCAGTTGAGACCTTCTCACTCCTGACAAGTCCCTGAAAGGAGGTTGGCACTAGGTTGGGGTTGGTCTCTTCTCCCAAGGAACGAGTGATAGAACAAGAGGAAACAGACTCAAGGTGGACCAGGGGAGGTTTAGGTTGGACATTAGGAAAAACTTCTTTACTGAAAGGGTTTTCAAAGCCTGTCCCAGGCTGCCCAGGGCAGTGGTAGAGTCCCCATCCTTGGAGGGGTTTCAAAGATGTGGTGCTGAGGGACATGGTGTAGCAGTGACCTTGGTAGAGTTAGCTTAATGGTTATTTATTTAAATAAGGGGCAAGCAAAATGTAACCTATTCCTTCCTTTCTGGTTGTATATTCCTCTTCCAAGTGCTGGAGCCCAGACCTGAAGCTGTTTGTGTAGCCCAGCGTTACCCTGTGTCCTCCATAGCTGAAGAAAGAAAACGGATGGTGGTCTCAGAACCTGTCCCAGACCACTTTTAGGAAAAACTTCTTTACTGAAAGGGTTTTCAAAGCCTGTCCCAGGCTGCCCAGGGCAGTGGTAGAGTCCCCATCCTTGGAGGGGTTTCAAAGATGTGGTGCTGAGGGACATGGTGTAGCAGTGACCTTGGTAGAGTTAGCTTAATGGTTATTTATTTAAATAAGGGGCAAGCAAAATGTAACCTATTCCTTCCTTTCTGGTTGTATATTCCTCTTCCAAGTGCTGGAGCCCAGACCTGAAGCTGTTTGTGTAGCCCAGCGTTACCCTGTGTCCTCCATAGCTGAAGAAAGAAAACGGATGGTGGTCTCAGAACCTGTCCCAGACCACTTTTTGTGTCCAGACCTCAAAACAGAAAATAAATGAATCCATGCAGAATTCATGGCAACTGAAATAAAATGCATATAAGCTGATTTGTTCCCTGACAGACCAAAAGAGATCATGCTGTTGTTAATCAGAAATTACTAGTTTTAATGCAAGCATTAACAATGACGTATTAAGCTCAGGCTTCACTGTTTCATTATATACCTTTCTTTTTCAATTAATTTTTCTAAAAAACGGCTAGAAGTCATGAACAGCATGGTGAATATATTCCACAGGGCATTATTTGAAATGTATCATAGACCTTTGCTTTGCTGGTCACCACAGGGTAGTCAAGTCCAAAGTGCTGGAGGTCATGTGGAGCTCTTGTTGGTGGATGGCTGCAGGTGAGATCAGCTCCTGCATAAAATTTTATGGTGTTCCCAAGGGATTCTGCATAGCTTTGGTGTCAGATCTGAGATAAAACAGGATCCAGACACTTGGGAATATCTTGCCATTTAAAAGGGCTTTTTTAATATATTTGTGTCATTTAAATATTTTTTGATCAGCTGTCTTCAGGAGCATCTTCTTAATTATCTTCTAAATGTGCAGTGCCAGTAAAGAGAGTGGCAGGAAGGTTAGAAGGCAGGCAAGCATAGGTAAAGTGCTGAACCAGCATCTGCTAATAGTGTCATTACAAGGAATGCACTGACATATTCAATTTCCAAGAAAAATAATTCTTCCTATGACATAGGAGGCAATGAGCTGCAGAGGGGTGGGTGGGGAACATCAACCATTCAGGACCTTCAAGATCATCTATTTCCAAACTCCTGCCGTGGGCAGGGACACCTCCCACTAGACTGTGTTGGCCAAAGCCCCATCCAACCTGGTCTTGAACACCTCCAGTGATTGAACATTTCCCCAAAATCATTATTTTGAAGTAGAAAAGAAAAAGAAACCTTTTAAATGGAGGTTGAGGCTGTACCCCTGAGGATATATATGAGTATTTTACATAACTGCTGCTTAGTGCAACGTAGTCCAGAAGCAGAACAAACACAAATTGTATATGAATGCTTGATGTATATATATAGTGGGGTAATTACTGGGAAATGACTAGTCGTGGTCATTCTAGAGAGATGAATCTATCAAACATGGGTTTTATGCTTAGCAGCAGTATAAACCAGTACAACAAGAATAGCGAGAGGGCGGTCAGCATGAGTCTTCTGCTGTAGGGAGGTGTGAACAATAAAATGTTTTTGATGCCTTGATATGAGAGGGGATGTCTCTTTGACAGGAATTCTGGAGAACTGATACCTTGAAATGTTAAACACATCTCCCATTCAACAAAGATTGCACCCTGTAATCAAAGAACATCAAATATAGTACCTTGACTTAAGGAAGGTTTACCAAAAAAAAAGGTGTAGTAGCTCATGCTAATAATCTGAGATCAAAGGTGTGCAAAGCCTTAGAAGTAGCAGTGGAAATACTCACTGAAGTATTTCCTTCCTGCCATTGTAGGGAAGGGGGGAACCTCACCAACCTGATCTGGATGGTGTGGGTTATTTAGTACTGTGGATCTCTGGGACAAAACCAAAGGCCCTTCCCAGGCTGATGGAAACACGTTTATCAACATCTACCCTTTCTGCTAGCAGATGTTCATTTTTCACCCCAAATAATTAATTTTAATCTAAACAATATAAAAACTCAAATGTAAACCATTTCTAAGTACCATTAATTATTTAAAACTATTTCAGATGTCAGATTCCCAGTTACAGTTACTTGCAACTCCCTGGTGATTTTGGAGTTATCATGCTTGAAAAATGCCCCATATTACAGTTAATAATTCAATACCAGCTACTTTGGTGCTTTTATATCAACCGTTAGAGTGACATTTAATGCTCATTAGAAGGTTGTTGGGGTTTTTTAAGACTGTATTATGCCAAGACTGCTGTACAGGAGCATGTTGATTTTAATTGCATTTAGCTTTGGTTACAAGAACACTAAATAAATCACAAAGAAAGGGTCAGATTGTTCCATTTGGCCTCAAGCTGTTTTTCTTTTAACAGTAATTTTATTTGAAAATTGTTTTCTATGTATTATATTAATTATAAAATAGAAATAATGCAAACGACAAATGAAGGCAAATTTGAACAGTTTTTAATGGATACAAAAACTAGTGGAGTCCCTCAGGGGTCGG
>NW_008626213.1:0-6797 GCF_000691845.1 Merops nubicus
TCATCTCAAAGCCCCGCCCTCGCGGTATTTAAGCCCCGCGGTGTGAGGGGAATTTATGTTCCTGTGCTTCCCGCCCTGAGCTGTGTGTCGTTACTCGGCGGTTTTATGCCCAAAAAAGCGCTTGGCCAACACAGAGACGGTTTTTTGGGCTGTGAAATGGCCCCTCGAGAAGGGTACAGCCAGGTTGGGGTGGGACGTCGGCGGGGGAAGCGGTTTGGGGGCGGATTTGTGGTAAATCCCTCAGAAGAGGCGTCACCGAGGAGCCGGGAAATCTGCTGGGGGTGTGGGGCGAGGAGCTGCTGTGCGGGAAAGTGTCGGAAAACTCGGAGAAGTTGGGGTTAAAGTGAGTTACTGCTGGTTTAAATGGAAAAGAGAAGGCTGGTGACAGCAGTGTTTGAAAAATAAAAGCCAAGCAGTAAATGTAGGAAACTATTTCACGGTTTTATGCCCATAAAATCCGTAGTCTGGGCTGAAATAAGGGACTTCGTTTACATCCTGTTGCAGCTGATGTGGTGTGATAATTATGTATGGTAATACACAAGGCTGCATTATTTTTTTCTGTATATGAATCATATAGCCAAATTTCTTTGTTGTTCTTTATATCTTCTGCTTTAAGCTTAGCCTCAGGGTTGAGGGATATTTTTCCCTGACTGCTTCTAACTGCAGCTTCTGAAATAACCTTGTTCTGATTCGATTTTTGTAGATAGAAGGGATTTTTTGCTAAGATCTTACTGATAGAAATACTTTTATTTCCTGGCATCTCGATGCATTTGACACCTGGGTACGACTAAAATGAAAGGTGACTTGTTTGCAATCACTCAAGGCTAATTACCTAACTTGATTTCTTCTCCTCCCCAGTCTCTCTGGTGTTCTGCTGAAAGTGCTGCACAGAAAATGCAGCTGCAGTTGGCTCCAGTTCCCAGCCCTGGGAAGAGGTGAAGTTTAAAGCCACGTGGAATTTAAACCACCCTCTTTCCTGCCCACTGAGACAGGGCTACTCTGTTGGAGTCACAGTTGTGTTTGCCATGCAGAAGTGAATCATGTAAGATGAGCCAAAATGAAGTCATTTTAAACAGCTTTTCAATATGAAAGGAGTTTTATCTAGAGTAAAAATCACTTTCATTTCTGTGAAAACTCAGTCTTTGTGAAATACACGTAATAAGGAGGGGAAGAGGAATCATTTTAAGTGACTCCACTGGACAGATAAAACTGTAGTTACTTCAAACCTTACCTTAATTAAGGTAATTAATTTCTAAAGTGCCTTATTATTTTGCTGCCAAAATGTGTTGTGTGATGAGTTGCAATCATTATGTTGCTGTAATGTTATTTTTACACTCTAGTTTTATTTTACATTTGTCTCACACTTCTCCTTACACTGAACAGTGTCTTTTTGAGATCTTTTGTTGAGCACTTGGATGAGATTCAGCTTCTGATTTATTTATTTTTTAATCTTTTGAGGCAAAGGAAACTTAGAAAAGGCATTGACAGAAAATTCTTCAGACTTTCTCTGTGCTGGAGGAGTGATGTGAGCTCAGCTTCAGCCCAGGTGAGGAGGACAGGATGAAAACACTGTGAGGACATCTCTGATGTGTTGTTGAGACAGGTAATTTTTGAGCCCAGAGAAAGTGGTTTTGGTTCATGAGTGCCAGGACTGTCCCCAGCTACCATGAAATGATGAAAGTAAGTTTTCAACTTCTTCCCCATCCTAGGAAGGTCACAAGGTTTAGCTGGTTGTTCCAAAAGGGAACTGCTGTAAATGCCACAGCCTCTGTTTTTTAACATCTCTTAGATCTGCTGTCATTTTGTGTGGAAAAACCTGTGCTTTGCCAGGGGGTCCACTTCTGTTTTCAAAGGGAAAAGGGGAAACTAAACCACGTGGCTGTTGGGGGTGGTTTTTTCCTCCACAGACAGTGGTGAGGAAAGAGTATGTAAGGATCTGTCCTCTGCCAGCAGCTGCAGTAGGAGAGTTCTGGGCTGTGTGATCATCACCTCTCCTGGCTGACTAGGGTTGGTAAGTCTTGAGCTTTTTGTGCTTTCATTTTTTTTTTTAGCAAGACTGAGACTGCAGAGTACTCTTTAAATGTTTTGAAGGTGGCACTTGGTTTCCCAAGTCCCTTAAGTGCTTAAGAAAATGTCCTGCTTTTTGGATGTGTAAATGGTTCTGTAGATAAATAAGATGTAGCCAGGAGTAGGTGTGGTGTGTGCTGCCTCTGCCTTGGCTGCTTGGCTCTCTGTTGGAGGCATGTCCCAATTCCAGGTACAAAAAGATGCCATCCAAGCTCAAAAAGAACCTAAAGAAACCCAGAAAAAGTAAACAGTTGTACTGTGGCAGTGTGTGAATTGAGGAGAGAAGTCAGAATTTTCCATGTCTTGAGTAACTGGAACTTTACAACAGGATTCTGAAAGGATTTTTGGGATGAAAAGTCTCACCCAGTCTGTGAAGTGTCATTGCAGAACAAATAAGCTGGAGTGTGTGGTTTGGTTCCTGATAGAAACAAATAAGTAGGATCTTTAATTACATATCAAATACCATCTTAAATTTGCAGTGGTTTTGTTCATGTGGGGAGCTATCTAGTGACTCACATGGCATCACTCCTGGAAATCTGAAAATTGCTGAGATTTGTCCTTGAAACAAATAGTTTTTGGTGTATTTCCAGTATCAAGGCAGCACATCCCATCCTTTGAGAGACTTACTTCATGCTCTCCAGAAAAAAACCAACCACTTTGGATGCAGTTTTATTACACTTGGAGAACTATCAGCATGTCTTGAAGCTCCTCACAGACCTGTTTAGCTCTTAGAAACTTTTTAGGTCTTTCAGTGGAAAATCCCAATTTGCAGCTGATGGCAGTGATCTAGGCAGGTAGAATAATTTTGTTGATTTTTGCAGCTTGGAAGCACAATCTATCTCAACAAGCCACAATTAAGAAGAGATCTTAGGCACAGAAGTGATATTCTAGATAAAGAACCTGGTTAATGCCCCTCCTAGATCTTCAGAATGATCTCTGTTGACATAGAATAGAGGTTAAAATTGTGGAGAAGCATGCAGTTGACTAGAAATAACTATTCTAGAGGAAAAGAACAATCTCAGTCCATGAAAAAGGCATTGTTCCTGTATTTATTTGGCCAAAAAGGAATAAGAATAAGAAGTTTGAGGTTCTCTGCCTGTCTTCCTTTCCTCCTCAGGACGACGTGGAGCTCTGGTGATTAATTAGCCTGCTGCTCACACTTGTCACCATGTTGGCAGAAGGCATCTTAACAAGGCTCATCTATAAAGAAATCTGTCATGGAGACAAGCCTCAGAAATCTCACACCTCCAAAAAGCATCAAGAGGGAATCTGGAGCCAGAAACTTGTAGACAACCCAAAACTCAAAGGCTCTGTTGATGGCTGGGAGATCTCTGCTGGAAGCAGCACAACGGGTTCTCCTCAGGGGGGAGCTGTGGGAGAGGCCCCCCCAGCGGGGGTGCTTGCCAAGGGCGTGGTGTCCCCAGCTCTGCACATCCCCCGGAGGCAGCAGAGCCCCGAGCAGCTGGAGCTGCACACCTCCTGCTCCTGCAGCAGCATCTATCACCACTACCCCGACCTGCACATCGGGGGGGACCCTGCCTGTGACTCGGGCTGTGTGGTGGACCACGTGCCTGATGGGCTTCCCAGTGGCCCTGTTTTGGTGTCTGTAGATCTCCCCCTCGGCCAGTCCCTGCTCTGGGAGCACCCTGCAAAGCCAGGGGTGAAGTCTCTGGCTGGGGATGAAGCTGGAGAAAGGAGCATTGTGCTCTGTGAGGAGCCTCTCTCAAACTCCCTGCTCAACAAGTACATGGAAACCAAAGTGGCAGAGTTCTATAAACAGTTTTTTGTTGAAAGCTTGGCCAGGTGTGGCTCTGTAACAAACCTCCTCACTTGCCCTTTGATAAGGAATAACCTGAATCAGCTAAGCCTCCAGATATCCCAGGAGCAGAACATGGAAACTTCAAAAGCCAGAGAAGTGCTCCTGCACTCCTTGGCTCTGTTCAGTTTGTGCAATGCTGCCAACAGAAACAGCTCTGAGTTCAGTACTCCAGACCTGCAAATCTCCAACCCAGCACGTGGAAAAAAGAGCTGCAGGGAGCAGCTTACATCATGACTGCTCCCCTGAGCTCAGGAGAGGAGCATGACTGGGCTAGGAGGATTTCCTCTGAGGGTTAGGTGGGGAAGTGAAAACATTGACACACTACACACTGTTTTCAAATCATTATTTTAAGGTTTAAACCATACTTTGTTAGCAGAGGAAGTAAGGGTCACTCTTTCTTATACAGAATTTGAAATTTCTCTTTAAAATCCTTGTCAACCCTATTTTTATACTGTGTCCTCAGGCTCTGTGTGAATAACTGCACTTGGGTGCCATCAGATTGATTCCTGCAAGAGAAACCAATCAAGCTGTGCTGGTAAAAACTTGCTCTGAGAGACTGATCCACTCAGTAAACAAGACTCAAATTTTGCACTCTGGTTTGGGCAGATCTGGTTAAAACCTTCACATTCCAATTTTGCTCCTGCAAAGCTTCATCACAGGGGTGGAAAAAATGATTTCTCTGGTTTGAAAATGGTGTTGGCAGATGGAGGTATTGAGGACTTGGGATTATTTTGTGTATCTTAGCAGACACAGGAAATAATAATATTGAGAGAAGAGGCTGATGTTGGTGCAGGTGTCTGTGCTGTGTAGGGCAAGTATGCTACAGAAAAATGGGTGAAATAATTGAGATTGTTTCATTTTCTGTAAAGTAGTTTTTTCTTTTCAATAAATCCTGCAATCCCCTCAGATTTCTGTCAGCATGTTGTTATTTTATGTCCCTACAGAAAATCTGGGTGAAGTAGTTGAGATTGTTTCATTTTCTGTAAAAAAAGCAGTTTTTCTTTTCAATAAATCCTGCAATCCCCTCAGATTTCTGTCAGCATGTTGTTATTTTATGTCCCATTTGCCTTTTTTTAGTAAATGGGCTCTGCCTTAATTCCTTGGCCATGAAACACCAGCAAGCTCAGATGGCTGCAGTGCTCCTGGGAGGGTAGTGCAAGCTCTCTTCATCTTCCTCTGGAGATTTAAGTGCAGATTTTGACATGAAATTATGACTATTAGCTTTCAAACTTAGTTTCTTCCTTCTCTTTCTGGTCTGTAAAAAGTTTCCTTCCTAAAAGGGAACCTCTTTACATGCCCTGTGACTACCTGCAGTGTTCTGGGTTTGCAGTCAGGAAATCCCCATCCAAAATGTAGCCACAAACTATATTTGTGCAGTTCTAAGCTCCATAACATGCTAGTTAAATAATTTTGCCCAATTTTGATGCCTCTTGGCATGTCATCTTTAGGTAATGATACATCAAATGCAAACATCTCTGTGTGTGTAAATTGAGGCTCCTGACATCTGATGGGTCCTTTGAAGAGACTTGGAAGTCATTGGAGTTTTTAGGGGGTTTTTTTGTGTGTGTCTTTTTAAAATATCTTTAGTTTTGGGACTCTTTTAAAAGAATCACCTTTGAGCTTTTATTTGTAACAAAAATATCACCAGGCTTGAAAGAATGCCTCTGAACATTTCAAAGATCTGAGTTCACCAGGGATTCACCTTGAAGCTCTTAATGGAAGTCATTGAGCTTATTAATTAGCTGCATTTACTGTAATAAAAACTCTCTGGGGTTGAGGTTTCCCAGCTTTTTACCCTCTCAGATCCTAGAGCTGCAGGGAGATGGACACTCTGCTTCTCTGGGTTTGCCTCCAAAGCTGGCTGTTCATTTCCCTCTGCTGTCCTTGAAAAATCCTGGTTTCTCCTTGGTTCTCCTATTTATCCTTGTTTCTCATCCTGAACACCCAACTTTCAACCTTTTATGTGATTTTTTTTTTGCAGGCAGTCTGCAATCTGAGGTTGACTTTTCCATGAGAGCACTGTGGTAGGATGAGGATTTTCAGAGGGATGAAAGAAAAGAGAGAATTACTGATACTTGAGGGCTGGTAGGCTTGAGAAGAGTCTGCTCCTGGGTGACCACAGTAAGAGCCCCTCTCTCCTGATGAAAATAACAGGCAGAGACAATCCCTGCCAAGTAGTAGCAAATAATTAAATGAAATTGGTCTCATAGAAGTCAAAGACCTAAATGAACATTTCTCACTGGATCAAAAATTCCATTCACCTGCTGCACTTGAAATCAAGAGTCCCTTGAAAGAGGCCAAATGACCTTCTGGAGGAGTCCAGAGCAGGCAGTGCCTGAAAATATTCCTAGGCAGAGGTGCAGAGAATGAATTAACTGGGAGCAAGAGGAAGAATGCTCCAAAGGACATCAGTAACCAGAGGCTTTGCAGTTAACCATGGAGAGAAGTGCTCTGTGGCCTTCCTGCTGCCTTCCCCCAACCTTTGATCTCCCCTGAGATGTATTTAGAGTCCAAACCAAGGTCTTGTACGGAGTTAATTGCACGAGGTTCTCCCCCAGGGGGTGTAGGAGTAGGAGTTTCAAGCTGAGGTCCAGACTCTGGTTGGTTTCTGTCCTTCCCAGCCCTGAGAAATGCGTTGGAGGAGACAGAGAAGAACCTGTTCTTCTCTCCTGCTGACCTCAGAACCCAACTGTGCTTCCAGGGTTGATGGTAACAGAAGTAGCAGAAGCTGCTGAGCTGTGTCAGCTGCTACAGTGGGAGAAACCCTCATGGACCTGCCTCCACCATCACCACCAAAGAAATGTTGTGGCAGAACCTGAGCTTGCTGTGGGGTTTTGGTTTGCTGATAGAAAGATGGAAGATGTCTTAATTTGTAGGGTTTTAATAAATGACTAGTTTGGGGGAGGGAAAG